>NC_135426.1:21630046-21785374 GCF_051991245.1 Festucalex cinctus
CATTGATGCTAGCTAGTGGCTAGTTTTTCGATCAATTGTATTACTTCACATACCCATACGTATGTGCACACTGGCTGAAGCGACATTTGTGCCATAGTTGAAGTCATCTTCAATCGAAGATCTCGGGTATTTTTCACTGCTCATTGTTAAAATGGTCGCGATGTCTTCGTTTGCCCCTAAAACTGCACAGTAAAAAACTAGACGCGGAACTAGGACGCGCAGCTATGACGTCATTGAACAAGTAAATAACCCCCCCCCCCCCCCCCAACAAAGCTTTATTGAACTATCCTATGATTTGTACAGTATTTTTAAGTTGATCCTACATTAATTCATCCATTTTGTTTTCAGCCTTTGTGTTCATATTTATTTATTTATTTTAGATTGGAACGTATAGTTCACTGTAAATAAAGATTCTACATGTAAATAAACAGGTAGAAATATATACAGCTAAGCGAAAACATTAAATAGATACGATTTAATATAAAATAAACAAACATTTAAATTTTTTTACACTGCTGAACTTGCTGTACTCATCTTGATTTTAAATAAAGTTTCTACACAAAAACAGACATATCGGGACCATAAATGGACACGTCCTGCAATCGAAGCTGCGCTGTTGCATAGCTGAAAGTGTCGCGGGACGTGTTACCAAGCTTGTCCGGTTGTGTCTGTCCCATCTCCGGCTCATGTTTCAGCCAATCACCGGCAGACTGTCACTTGGTGGTCGCCGCCACTTTTTTCTTTACGTCGCGTTCCTGCTCTTTCTCCCCACTGGTATGTCTCCATATTTTACTTAGTAAAGCTGATGTTTAGTGAACAGTACCGAACGTGGGTGTAAATATAGTTTTTCGAAACGATGACTTGCATTTCAGGCTACAAGACGAGCTGCAGGTATGTCAATAACAATGTCATAAACGACCGATTGCTATTTTGGCTACAATACATCCAAATGGGATTCGATGTTTGCTCATGTAAGTTTTTATTGTCCCTGCGTTTCAATATGGCGCCTTCTCGATGACTCCAGCTATTTGTGTAACTTTACCACTAGGGACTTATAGAGCAGTACAGTACAGTACAGTACAGTACAGTTTTCCATGCACATATTAAACTATATTCATGCTCTGTCTGACAATAAATGGATAATTAATCCTTCATGCTTCAGAATTAAGATAATTCATCACTAATCTCTCACTAATTTATTGATTACAAAACCCCCATCTACTGTCAAACAATGTGACATTTCTATTATACCCAAACCTTGATAAGCATCCATGGTGATTTTTATATGCTATTGTTGTTTCAAGACACTTAAAAGACCAACAGGTGCAATGTGCAGGAATCTGAGTAAATGTGGTGGAAACAGTTCTAGACTCTTTACTCCCCCGTGGACTATTTCAAGCACACTCTTGAGTACTGTTGCCACGCTACCCTAAAATAAAAATAAAGTAAAATGACAACTTTATGGCATGAACACTTTGACGGTCTCACGATTTAAGCCCGTACTTAACATATCTACAATCCATATTAGTAGACAAGGGTCAAATTTACACGCTAAATTGAAACCCCTGTTCAAAAGAATAACATTTCAAATATTTTAATTTTTGTGTCGTTAAGGCATGCATTCTTTTACTACAAAGCTACTGTTGTATCCATCAAAATGTGGTTTGTAGTCTTATTGTTAATAAACACCAATTATTGACTTTAATGAAACACTGGAAACTTTTTGTGTGATGTAATAATCACATAGTTTAGTTTCCAAGAAAAACAACAATACCTCAGATAGTTTACTTGTAACGCTACACCTCGGCCTTCATTTAGTATGCACTGAGCTATTAATATTTAAGTCTTAGCCACATTCAGTTGGACTACCCGCTATGTATATGTTGTTTACATAAGATGTATAAAAAAAATTAAAAAAAAGTCAGTCATACAAGTGTAATAAATTAAGAATAAGGAAATTGTAACCATGACCAAACTTGTTTGAAATGCTTCTGTCCTGCAAGTGTTCTAAATTCAAAATCTCCCCAACAGCCCAGTTTGAGACAGACTGGTGCAAATATTTAGACAAATAATCCGGTCTACTCTCTGTCTTTCTATAGTGTGACTATCTCATGGCCGCTCTGCTCAGACGTGGGCTCTTCCTGACCTTGCACCACCTCACTGGGCAAGGCAGCAACTCGCTCTGCCGCCCTGCAGTGTCCACCATTCTGCTAGGTAGAGTGATTTTTCTTGAGTTATAGTAGTGCAAGGCGTACGACTACAATCCATTCCATGACGTTGGGCCAATTTTTATCTGGTCATCTTTTCAGAACGTCATTTTCCATCATTCCATACTCGAAACCGCTTATCCTATCACAGTTGACTTCCAGGACAGGTTGCCAGTTATTCACAGAGCACCAAGACAACCATTTTCACTCTCCTTTGCTAGAACTGAATTTACGCTTGCCTGCATGGGAGTCAGGCGAATGAACCACTACATGAAATTTCCCATTGATGGAAACATTTGTTCCAAAACCCCAACTGTCTGTAACCATCATAAAATCTGTACTTTCTGTACAAGCATATATAGCAGCTAACTTGTTTGCAGCTAGTTAGCAGAAGCTAATGTAGCAGTCAGTCACTTTTTAAGCAGTACGGAGTAGACAGATTGGATTCAATGATGATTCTAGTCATTGTCAATGGTTTATAGAACATAGTAGTGCCTCTACTATTAAAAAAAACCTCACTATATCTAGTCATGAAAAAAACAAAAACGAAACAACCCTCTAAATAATTGCGTAATGGCGCTAAACATCGCAACAGAACCAGGTAGACTTCGACATGACTGCTGTGATTTTCTCCAACTATAATGACAAAAAAACTCAAGTGCCATATCCAAATGACTGGACTCGACTTCTTACTGGTATTGCCACAGAGCTTTTTCATGTTTAGGCAGTCTCATTGTGGTATCAGCCTTGTGGTTCTCGTTTAAATGAAGCCTTTGTGCCCCCATTTTGTCACATGGGGTAACAAAAGGCTGTTTATTTGTCAGAAAGGAAGTCTGCACAGGGTTGGTTTGTGACTTAAACACATCTGATTTGTCATCCTGCTATCCATTTCCCTTCTTTTAAATCTCAGAAGAAGGTCTAAGGCTCTAAGCTAACATTTTGTCTCCTTTCTAGGTGTGTGTTCCAAGTCATAAACATTGCTTTCTGTGTCTCGCATGAACCGGGAATCCCATATAACCCCACTTAGTTATCGTGACCTCTTATGTGTTGTTATCTCTCCTTGTGTCTGCTCCTCTTCATCCAGCCCAGGCCTTGTTGTAAGCCCTGCTGAGCTGAGGAGTGTGTTTTGATTCTAAGTGGTGGTTGGAGTGTCTCTCTTCAGCAGCCATGTCGGGCTTCAATCTTCTCCATCTAATAAGCAAGAGTCAGCCTGTGACTCTGAGGTCCTGCAGTCTTCCCTCAGGTCCACTGACTGGGTGCCGTGTGCCTGCTGTGCTCTGCCTCTCTCTTTCTTAAAAAGCCGTAACATTTGGCTGGTGTGTCAGCATGTCTTAACAGTCCCAGTTTGTCTGTGCGTGTGTGTTCACAATGATGCGCGTCTTTCACTGGTTTTTCTTAATTTTGATCAAACCTCCCTGGGAAAAACCGATAGTGCTGATGCTTGAGAGTTTCAATGAAGATCTGATCAATTGTATTGGACCTCAATTCTTAAGAGGCTTCAATTTGTCCCAGTGAGGTTCCCAATCTTCCATATAATGCTTATTACTCGCTTATGCTCATTCAGTTTTGTTCAGGTATTAACGTGGAACCGAACCACAGATAGAATCATGGGAATAATGAAACGTTTCCCCAAAACCCAGAATAGGTGGTGTAGACAATAGGGGTGGATAAACCTCAGGAACGCCCTAATTATCATTTAAAATGATTTCGGTGGATTGTGTGACATCTTGAAGCAGTCGAGTCAAATTGAAGTGCACTGCTTGGCTGCAGCCAGCAGAGGCACTGTTGATTCAATCAACTAGTTTGTGGCCCAAAGAAGAAAAACATGATGTTAGCCGTGGGAAGAAGACACAAGACATCAAGCACCATTGTTATGCTTGATACAAAACAAACATTAGTTGCTCACGGCTCTGAACAGTGTTATTAGCACAGATGCTAGCTCTAAAACTGACAAAAACCCATCAGTGATTGTCATGGTAACAACAGATGCTCGGAGTCGTCGATAATTTACTTAACTTAAAAAAAAAAAAAAATGCAGCATATTGAAAACCAACACTGATGTCTGCTTTAAGCTTTTGTTTCATGGCTGTTTGTGTTGTTCGATGTCACACGTAGAATCTGGGCGCTAACAATACAAACCAAACGGTTCACTGCTTG
Organism: Festucalex cinctus; assembly: GCF_051991245.1. NCBI lineage: Eukaryota > Metazoa > Chordata > Actinopteri > Syngnathiformes > Syngnathidae > Festucalex > Festucalex cinctus. Next base: position 21,634,411 of record NC_135426.1, read on the forward strand.
GCTTCCTTGCAGCTTGCACGCACTGAGTGGGTTTGATTTTTGTTTGACTAATTCATACACCTAATTTTTAAAGGGATCTTTTTATATATGTATATATATATATATATATATATATATATATATATATATAAATTATGATGAAAATAAAGCTTTGGATCATATCCTGAGGAGAATAAAAATCAATTAATGTTGCTTCATTGAAAAGAATAATCTCGCTGCTGTAATTGCTGACCGCAACCGAGTTAATATGATCAATCTTTCCCGTAGGAGCCGCTCGAACCAAGAAAACATGGCCGGTGACGTTCTCTCAGGAGGAGATGAAGAAACGTCTCACGCCCATGCAGTATCATGTGACCCAGGAACGGGGAACAGAGAGGTGTGGTGACCATTATTATTAGTGACTCAATTAGGAAAAGCTATCAACAACAAAATTGCTTAAATTCCAAACTAAACCGGTTTTAAACGGCATAATAGTTAGAAAGAAATACCAGTAGACCTTAAACCAAATGAGAACTACATTTGGGAGTCAAAATAAAACAAAAATCAACCTCTTTCTGTAAGGCAGCTTCAGTTTTAAAGCACAATTCATACACAAGGCAACTGAATGTGCAACCGCATTATACACAACCAAAAAAAATAAAAACAAAATAGACAGGCAAACACAAATGCAGAGAGCAAACTGATGGTATTGACTCTCCAAAAGACACACAACCAACAGAAGCTGAAATGAAACGCGCTCCTTTTATAGCCTCAGCTAGACCAGGTGTGGAAGATGAACCCAGGTGCATGCAATAGCTCCGAATTTAGATGTGTGAACTAAGCAATCAATGGTTGTCTTGTTGTCCAACAATTCTTCATCTGGAAAAAAAAAACCCACACATACAAATCAATTTTCTTTTATTAGCTAAATTAGCATTATCTGTTACTCACTTCACAATGTCAAAGTTATGGAACCATGTTTCATGAGCCTAAAAGCGAAACATCAAGCCAACACAAGCTAGCTCTTGAACAACAAATGACATCTAACATTTTTCCTCTTCTATGAGCTAAATGTAGGTTAATAAACTAGGACAACTAGATTGTTCATTTTTTCTTCTCTGTTGCTCCAACTGATCAAAATGGATATTATTTGTAACTGACAATAAAAATGTTTACTTTTGTACTTGTCAGTTCTTCTACTCAAGGATGCACTAATACCCCGATTTTTCAGGCTGATACAAGTACTTACATTTGAATGCTCGCAATTGTGAATAAAATTGAGTGTGGTCCTCAGTTAAATAGCTTCACATGGCTGACGTGCCTTAAAGTCCACCTTCCTGGATGTTATATGTCAGTTTGGTATCGGTTTTATGCAAATATCTGTAATTCAACTTAAGAACAGAGTGTGAATACTTTTTCCACCTGTGCCTCTTATACATTTCTGCGCAGTGCCTTCACAGGAGAGTTCACATACCACAAGGAAGAGGGAACCTACATGTGTGTAGTCTGCGGGGCGCCGTTGTTCAGGTAAGACCTTTATGACATATTTATGGTCTTTTTTTTTTTCTTTTTTTTTTCCACCTACTATTTCTGTATTCCGTTTTTCATTTGTTTTATATTTATAGCCTACAAATGTTTTTCATGCAAATATTTACTGTAATTCAAACGACTACTGTGCAGGTTAACAGTAGCTATAAGGCAATGTAATTGGAAAGTAAGGACACAGTGTTTTTCTAACAAAATCTATATATTTTGTTTTTCAGTTCAAAATCCAAATTTGACTCAGGATCAGGTAAGAGTAACTTTGTGATCGTAACTCATTCACTCCCAGCCATTTTCACAGAAGCAATCCAGTTCGCTCCAGGCTGTTTTACTGGATTTTGACTGATTTTGCAAGGCCCACAGAATATTGTGTTCTATTTCTATAAAAACATGGAACCTACCATAAGAAAGATTAAAGTCTCTTCTTTCATCAGGAAAAAAAAAGAAAAAAAAAAGTATGTTTCTATCTGTTTCCGTTTTGCAGCAATTAGCATTAGAAGAGAGCTAAGTTTAATCAGTTTTCACAAATCTATTTAGAATTGTAAGTAATTTAGCTTTTTTTCTAGATGGCCCTGGTTGATCTCCTTTGCTCTGCTGCCACCTGCTGGCCGTTTGTGTAATAACTACCATTTCTGCAACCGTTCTTTGCAGTTGAGAGGCTGCATCAAAGCCTTCTGTATGCTCTAGCATAAACCCCCCCCCCCCCCCCCCCAAAAAAAAAAACACAACAAAACAACAACGTATAAATACGTCTTTGGGACACTTACAACATTTAAAAAAAACCCGTATTTACACGTCATTGGGAGCACATGAGTTAAACTCGTCCATAGAGATTTTGCTCTTCTTTCAAATGTCATTTAGATCCTGCAGAATATAACCACAAATGGAATAAATTTCACAATAGAGTTAGATGTTCTGTTGTTTTTACATGTCTTAACACCGATGACTTTCCCAATCATGACGTATGCACAGGTTGGCCTTCCTTCTTTGACCTTGTGAAACAGGAGTCCATCGCTGTGTCAGATGATTTCTCCTATGGGATGCACAGAGTGGAGACCACCTGTGGCCAGGTACACTAACACCACCCCGCTTACGGACCTCCAACAAGGTTAAGAACCACTTCTTTTGTATCTTCATTTTCCATTCAAATGCAGTGCGGAGCCCATCTTGGACACCTGTTCGATGACGGCCCAAAGCCCACCGGGAAACGTTACTGCATCAACTCGGCCTCGCTGTCTTTCCAGGCCAAAGATGCGGAAGGGGCTTCTGGCTCCGCCTCCACAGGTGCCGCCGCGGACCCCTCGACGTCCGAGGGAAGGACGGAACTTTAAGAACATAAGCAAAGATCATGTATACTGTGTGTTTGAGTTCATGGGTGCATTGGTGAGTTCTACTATCGACAAATCGATTCACAATTTTGAGCTATATTGGCAAAGGCAACACGCACAAAATATTTTCACATTCAAGTAATACAGACCAAAATGATTACACTCATGTTCACCAATAGAAAAATGTACTCATAGAGGGATGATGTCCTTTTTCATAGACACGCTCACCGGTTTATTTTTTAATATACTAGAGTCTATTTTTAGTGTCCCTCTGATGATGTTTGATGCTTTGAGGCAAAGCGTTTGGATTGTGTTTGATGAGCGCTATTTTGTATTTCTTCATAATAATTGAATTTATTTTTTTGCACAGCTTGAAGTGATACATTCAATTGATGAATAAAACAGCACAAAAGAATAGCGCTTATTCTCTTTTTTGGGGGGGAGGGCGAGGGGGTGGAAATTCAACAGCTGGTTCATTCGTGTTTGCCATTGCAGTTATTTTGATACTATGTGCTATTGCGCTTAGAAATTACTATGAAAACAATATTGTTAAAATTTGACAGAATTGAATTGGATTTTTTGCATTGTTTTCACATTCTGTCGTATGGTTGAAGTGTGCATATGATGAAAATTACAGATCTGTCGTCATTTGAAGTGGGAGAACTTGCATAATCAGTGGATGATGAAATACTTTGTCTCACTATACATACAGTATATACGTATATCTGTACACACATTACTAGTACATTTAAACCCATGGCTGGTCGAAAGGATTAGAGATGATGCTGTAATCTTTTAAATACCCACCTTTCCACCAAAAAAAATAAAAAATCTGAGCATAGAACCGAGTAACAATTGACTAATCCTCATCAACAAACCACAAAAGTTACAAACAGAAAAATAAGGTAATTTGGGTCAAAGATAAATAACTCCAACCGAGGATTCTGTTCTGCAGGAAGACACAAAAACGAGTAAATGTATCCGTGAAAGCGGTTCTGACAGAAATGCCAAAAAATTGACTTTTACAACATGTAAGGTTTGAGACAAAAAGACATGAAGAGGCAACCAAGGTTACTAATGTAGTGGAAGTAATCCAGATAATCTGCAGACCCACCTTTAATGTGATACGCTTCATCTTTATGATGCATTCCTGGCATCATAAAGGCCAACTTTTAACTTTTCCGCATTAGTTCTTAGATGGGCACAGTTCTATTTTTCAGAATTTGGCACTGCCTCGGCAGGGGAGAGGAAAAGGGCGACAAAATGGATGGATTTTTTCATCCCCCATCACATTGGAGACGATTCGAAATATGGAGCAAGAAATAACCGATGCTGTGTTCCCATTAATGAAGACACTTGTTTCCAAAGAGGTGGAATTTCAAAAAACGGAACTCTTCATCCAGCGGCTGACTTTTGCATTGCAGAAGAAATTTCAGGGTCACTGGTACCCCGAAAACCCCAGCAAGGGGGAAGCGTACAGGTGCCGCGCTGCAATCTACCGGCCCATTAAATGAATCCAAATAGTAATTTAGATTCACGTCTTCCATAGGTGCATACGAGTAAACCAGTACTACAGTAATGATCCGGAACTCCTTCAGGCCTGTCATGAAAGTGGGCTGCAGTTCTGTGACCTACGACTGCCCCTTGATTTCACACTGTGGATAAACCCCGGTGAGGCTTTTTGCAGGTGAGTGTGGTCCTTTATAGGACAAAGAAACCCGGAAATTGCAGGACTTGTATTGTCATATTATTCTCCGTAATGTTTTCTTTCTTAGGATTGGTGAGGAAAACCATCCATTCTCAGTAGCGACTGTGGCGGCCATGTATGAGGAATACATAGCCCGGAAGCTGTCAAACACGACGGATTGCGACATATCCGACTCCAACTCGTGTTCGTCCTCAGATGGCGAGGACACACATACTTGTTTCTCCATTAGCAACTGCACGCAGGTATTGGATTTGTCAGAGAACTTAAGTGAACTCCTGCTTGGAGCCAGCTCAATAAGTTTGTAATTGCGTGTCGATACCACAAGATGGCGGCAAACAACTTTTTCTATTAGACAATACTGTGTGCGCCTGATTAAACGGAGCTCCTCAAATTCAGCATAATTGCTTGGCAACAAGATGCCACCAGACGGTTCCAAAGCAATATTTTATTGTTAGATATGGCCTGAGCACAATAACAGTGAAGGTTCACTGTTATGTTTATGTGTCCGCATATAAAAGCACAGCATTGGCTGTCATTTAAGATTTTGGGTAAAGCGCTAAAACTAGCAATTATTGAAGTTGAATTGTTACTGTTCATTTGTATTTTATTTTTTTTTCTTAGTTGAATCCACTCGCACCTGCCTGGTATCCCAGGTGCTTTCCCGAGCCTACTCGCTCCCGCTTGGTCTGTCAAGGAACCAAGGAAAAGTCATATCCTTTTAACATTTTCAGGCATTGTCAGAACGCTTCAGCAAGGAAAATAAAAATGAAATAAAAACATGGTCAACCCTTTTATTGATTTAACGAATTCATTCAAATTTTTTTGAACATTGGAATAATTGACGAATAAATGACTTTTTGTTTTGCATGTCACAGGCATGTTTCTTATGGGAACTGTTTTAAAAAGATGCAATATGTCTTTCAAAGTTTGATTTGCAGGAAACAACACGATGAACATCTGAAAGTCTACAAGCTGTAAAATTGCTAACGACAGAGGCAGTGTCGTTTACAGGCCAAGAAACTGCAACAGTTTTTATGAGGGTAAAGTTGACTGCATGGTGTATTTTTCCAGTGCAAGGGCTGTCACGTTTAATTTTCATAGCAGGCCACATGGCAGTTACTGTATGCCTTCCTCTGGAGGGCAATTATGATTTGCCGAATCATTAAAAAAATCGGACGTCACAGAAGATTATGCAAGCAGTGACCCTCTCACAAGATTTTCTAGAAAAAAAAAAGCACATTATACAACTTTATTTTAGAAAAATAATTAGTGGGGATGTTCAATACCACTTTATACTGTAAGTTATTATTATTATACAAATTAGCGTCTCAACTGCTTATTTATGAAAACTCGTTCAAACTGAATCGTTTTATTCACCCATCGTCCTGACCGCCCATTCCTCCCAAGGGTCGCGGGGGGTGCTGGAGCCTATCTCAGCTGGCTTTGGGCAGTAGGCGGAGTACACCCCCGGACTGGTTGCCAGCCAATCGCAGGGCACACAGAGACGAACAACCATCCGCACTCACGGGCACACCTACGGACAATTCGGAGCGCCCAATTAACCTGCCATGCATGTCTTTGGAATGTGGGAGGAGACCGGAGTACCCGGAGAAGACCCACGCGGGTACGGGGAGAACATGCAAACTCCACCCAGGAAGGCCGGAGCCTGGACTCGAACACTAGTCCTCAGAACTGGGAGGCAGACGTGCTAACCAGTCAACTACCGTGTCGCCTCGTTTTATTCAATTTATTTAAAAAACATTCTCAAGTAGTAGTAGTCATGGAAAATATTGAGAACAATTTTTTTTTAAGTATACAGCTGTTGAATTCCACAGACTTCCTGATAAAATGAAAATCCCATGTAAAAGACATGTATTTTTATTTTTATTTAATTTTTTTTTGCTTTTGCTGCAACAAATCCCCAGACCCTCGTGAACGAATCCGTGTGAGAATCTTGAAGAACTGAATGTTGATTTATGACACAACAGAGTCCGTGCTTGACGCAAAGCATGGCAGGAATGTCTCAGCCTTGTTGGAAATGTTTCTCCTCTTGGAAAAACACTTGGCCGTCGAGGAAAAAGCTCACAGGCCTTTTTTTTTTTTTTTTTTTTTTTTAACGGTTTACGGCTACTGTGGATTTGGAGTGGTTTGAGGAAATAGGCTGAATTTCCTCGTTCCTGATTGGAGAAATTCCGCACAACAAGTCAGCTAGCTTCCTCTTGCTAACTGAAAAGTTTTATGTGCAGAAATCAAAACATGTTGTAAATCATTCAAGCGGGGCTCATTTTCCACAAAACATTATGGAATACAACTTAAGCAACTCTCTTAGTGTTGCGTGGTTTGAATATTGTCTTAGCTTAAATATTTACCTGTGTTTTACTGGCAATTAGCAATATGACTTTCCACACAGACGAACGCTGTAAAAAATTAAGCAGACTTACCAAGTCACTTTGGTGTTTTTGTCCTGAGAGATGCATTCGGTCAGGGTCCTCGCAGGTTTATTAATAGGTCGCTTGCACATCGTAATGCATCATGGGAGTTTTTCCTTCGGGCGCCATATTGGGTGTCCGCCGGTTCACAAGGTACACTCGCGAGTTACACGGTAGAGCTTATCAACCTGATGTAATTTTCGCAGTATTTTCACGATTTACCGGAAGATCAAAAACAACGATTCAGGCAGAAGGTGTCTCTGTGTGGCGGGATTGATCCTAATTACGTCCTGACCAAGGGTGATTTTTTTTGACGGGGAAAGCTTGCTGGCCAAATGTGACTTCTCTGGACATCTTTCACTACCTCGTGTTGACAACATGCTCCATAACACGCCAACAAATCCCTGGAGGCTTACAATTATTTTGTAAGCGGGTGGATACAGAGTGTAAACTTTAACATCGCATCAGAAGAAACTGTTGTTGTTGCAAGTAAGTAAACCACATGGTGTTGGTAATTCTGCACACAAAAATGTTGATTTGTTCTCAGGCTTCCTGTTATCATTGTGTTTACATGCACAGCTAGGTTTACCTGATGTGGTTTTTCTAACAATTTTATAACAGACAAATATGGCAGAGCGTATAAGAATAAAAAGTAACTATGCACAGCCTCCCCGTGGCTTAATTAAATTTAATGCTACCCTTTCACTAGTTACATGTTACTTAATCAACTTATTCTAAATGGTTAAGGTTAACCACTCTCAGAGGACGTATTTTTAGTTTCAGTTTCCAGTACAATAAAACGTGTTCATGGTAACTACTGAGCATACTGACAGCTTTTCTTATGATCTCACGGTTAAGGAGGCTGTCACAACACCCAATTTCTGTCTGGTGCCAGATGGCAACAATTCCCATCACTTGTCACAACACCAATAGTATTACCAGGTATGTATGGCTTTACTTTTTGTAGTTTCTTATTTAATTCTATGTTTCATATTTTCATTACAATGTTTGTAATATTTTCAGATTCAGGCACAGATGAGTTTAACTGGACGGACTTCTGCGACTTTGTGGTGTGGACAAAGTGTGATTGAGCGAGTCCACCCAGATCGCTCGTTTTGGCCAGTTGGAAAAGCCAGAGTGTTTTTTTTCCCAAAATCCCCTCCTTACCTGAACTGCTCGGGAGAGCATTTACTAGATCAGCAGTGGACTTCCAGTGTTCCTGCTCAGCCGCTGTCACCTACCACTTGCTCATGTACTTCAAAGATGCGGAATAAAGTAGTTTTTTGTGCTGCAGCAGATTGTAAAATCAAATGATATCACTTGAAGTGTGCCAATCTAGACTGCCAAAAGGACAGTGGTTTTGTGACAAGTGTGAAACAAGGATTATTGGGAAAACTGTAACACAGTACTGGTACTTGTCTTACATTAAACAAATTTAAAAGAGCAACTTTTTCCTCTGTACATAGCATAATGAAAGTCATTGCGTACCCCATCAACATTACATCATACCGTCATCTCAGGATGGTAGGCACCTGTGCTAAAATAAACTACATTAATTAACAGTTCAATTTTTAACCCTGAAATTACTACATCTAATCATTATTCACTTCATTTTTTTGTGCTTTTAGAAATAATAGAGATTTATGCCATTACTTTAAGAGGGACCATATTGCACATTGAGTCAAATCCTGTCATTTGTATTATGTATAGCTTTGTAAACAAACCCAACAATAGAATTTGTATAAACGCTGCCTTTATTAGCGCCAAACAAACAGTCGCATGTTGTCCTCCTCCAATGCTTTGATGCTCGCCTTCGTTTCCATCATGTCATTGGCAATCAAGTCGGTGTGGCATGAGATCCCTAAAGAAAAAAAATAAAGAAAAAATCACAAAAAAATACGGTACCAGTAATAGGTTTAATATAGTAAAGTAGTATAGTTTTTTTGTCAGTGTAAAAGAAATGTACACATTTTGTTGCATTTTTTAATGTATGAACATTGCTACAGGCAAATACTTATTTCTATAAACACTTCCAAATGTCTCTAAAATATAAGGTGCGTGTACACACACAAACAAACACATACATTCACTCATGCATACAATATATCATGTAATGAATTCTGAGTGGCATACCAGAGTCAATGATGTCAGCAGTACTCGAGGGTACAGGTTACTGGAGCCATCTGGCTGCATAACTGCAACAATCTCTGCCACTTCGAGTCGTCTTTTCTTTGCTTGTCTCTCCTGTGCACGTTCATATCTTGGCACCGACTGGGCTGAGACATAGATGATGTAACTTGGGACCCAACTTTAATGTTGGAGCCCAGTCGGGATGATTGGACAGAAAAACGGGCGCAGGGCGACCTGTTAAAATAAACAAATATATAAACAAATAAAATATGGAAAGACTGGTTATTTTACCGCAGTAGGGTGGCCGTGAATAAGTTATTTAGCATGATGTGTAGGCTACCGGGGGTCTGTTTTCTTGCATCACCCCCTTCTGTCTCTTTTTTTTCCAAGTTTACATTTTGCCACCAAAAAACATGTTATCGGCATTAAAAGCCCAAGACTAATCAATCCAATTTCAGCAGTAAACACTTTGCACTGGCACTACTTGGGTGAAAATGTTCGATGTTAGCTTTCGGCTAACGTCCGCTAGCCAGCTTGTACTACCGAACTTGCTTGCTCATGAATCCAAAACATAAGCAACTTGCCCATATATGGGCGGTCGAAACGTTATTAATCCTCATGCATTAAATAAAGGTAAACAAGCTTACCGCTCACAAAGTGATCGCTGCACACACGAGCCCAAAGTAACGACTTCCCTCCGGAGTCCGCACTCCTCTGTCTCCAGGCCCTGGTTCCTAATTATTTTCGGAATTCGGGAAAAAGACCGACCATTTTCCCCCTTGGCTTTGTTCGAACAGCCAACGATGCAGCAACAATGTACCATTTTAAACGCAGAAAACAAACGTGATAGATACATGTTAGACCGAATCGCTACGTAAATGGAGGCCACCCAGCATGGCGACTACGAGAAATCCGAGGCGGAAGTGACGACATGTGCAAGCGACCTATAGCATCATGGAGGTCTGCTGCGCCGTGAGGGAGTGCGAGGGTCGATGTCATCGCAGTGGCCTGCAACCCTTAAAATGCGGATAAGGGAAATTTAAACATCCGCCCGCTCAGACGGGTCTGGAACATGTGAACAAAACAGGCACCTAAACAGACAACTTTGAAGTGACTGGGAATCCAGTTTGCATGACTAAAGAACAGCACCGAAATGCTTATCGAGTATTGATCGATGGGAATGCGCTGTTTTTTATTTTTTAATTGAGTTGAGGTAAAACGTGCACACCAGCAGAGGGCGTTGTTTTCTCAGCAGAAAATAAGGCTTGCTTGTAAAGAGAAGGCGTGACGTTGTAGTGACAAAAATAATTTCCAATATATTTCGTTTGTTTGTGATGATTAAAAATGTAAAAAATAAATATTGAAAGCCAGTATATGTAGTATGGCAAAGGGAATGTTGGTGTTAATGGTCCCTGTGAGACACACGTCATTGTTGTCATGTGACCTTTGAACTCTGTGGGGTGTGGCGGCTGGATTCCACAAAGCCATTGGAGTTCATCTGCACAGCTCACAAAAAAATAAATAAATAAATAAATAAATGCTATCAACTCCCACAGGAAGTGCGGCTGACACTTTGTGACGGATAACACACTTTAAGTTCTGCACTGTTGTTAAGTCAATTTATTTTTGATGTGATTTGGACCAGCAGAACTAGCCGATGTAACTAAATTAGCAGTGAGATTGTTTCCTGAACCAATCAGATTTCAAATTCGTCCTCACTGGGCCAGAGCGCTCGTGGATGCCGTCTGCACGCTGATTGGTTGGTTTTGAAATGATTAAATAACGAGTTACTATTTAGATAAACACTCTGTTGTTGCTGTTAATCTTTTTTTTTTTTCCGCAAAACATGGCAGGGGTCTAATTGACTTTGCTTAAGAATGAATTGAGTGGTTTTAAAAGCACCCCCCTCCAATTTCATGTCCTTTAAACCATTTAATGTACAACTTCGTAGGCCTGTTGGAGCATATCACCACACCGCACATCTGACAGGACAGGCCTCTAAATCCTCAAAGCTTCCTCCTCAGGTTTTTTTTTTTTTTTTTATTGCTTTTTTTTCCACATTCCAGTGTCCCTAATCTTCCTGTGTTTTGCGGAATGTAACACACTCAGTGCCCTGCCATGTACTAGGAGAAAATAGTTTGACGGTGGAAGGTCAGGAATGCACCGACTTGACTGTGTGGTTTGTTCGCCCGTCGCTTCGCGGCATTTTCAACGTGAGAGTCGAATCTGTCGGCAGCCTCGTGTTTAGTTTGTTCTAATAAGTTGTATTTTGAGTTATAAACTTCAGATTTTTGGGTGCCAGAACGTGACCACCACCAACCTGGCCACCACATAGTTCCGCCCCTGCCGCTCTCTCGTATATCTCATTTGCTCCCAATAACGTGTAAATACGTTTTTTTTTAAACGTTCTAAGTGTCCCAAAGACGTATTTATACGTTTTTTTGTGGTTTGTTTTTTTATGCTAGAGCATACAGAAGGCTTTGATGCAGCCTCTCAACTGCAAAGAACGGTTGCAGAAATGGTAGTTATTACACAAACGACCAGCAGGTGGCAGCAGAGCAAAGGAGATCAACCAGGGCCATGAAGAAAAAAAAAGCTCAATTACTTACAATTTTGAATAGATTTGTGAAAACTGATGAAACTTAGCTCTCTTCTAATGCTAATTGCTGCAGAACGGAAACAGATAGAAACATACTTTTTTTTTCCTGAAGAAAGAAGAGACTTTAATATTTCTTTTGATAGGTTCCATGCTTTTATAGCAATACAACACAATATTCTGTGGGCCTTTGCAAAATCGGTCAAAATCCAGTAAAACAGCCGGGAGCGAACGGGACTGCTTCTGTGAAAATGGCGGCGAGTGAATGAGATAATGTCCATGTGTTTTTTGACATACTGCGTATGCAATTGTACTCCACACTCCATATGCTATTCTGGGTTAATCCCACATGCAACACACACCCCATCCGACCGCCTGACATCTGGATGGCTTACTTTATCTCCCAGCGTCTATATTTAATGTGTTCATTCCTTCCCTGACAGTGAGGAAGAACACAGACGATCGTCCTCCACATGGAGATGTTGTCCTTGAAAGCGCAAAAGCGGGAGCTGAAGAAAACGTCTGTTCCGTTTAATTGACTTAAAAAGACATAAACGCGGGTCGCAATGCCCCCCCCCCCGGAAATCTTATTTTTTCTTTCCGAAAACGCTTGTAATCCGAGAGCAGATAGAAATAGGAATTCTTAAACAATCCGAAGTGTTTGGCAGATGGCCTCTCAGCACTGTGCGCCGTAAATGCATGACATATGTGCCGCTGCTTTGAGAGAGCCCGGGAGGGACATGTCTGGAGGGGAGACCGTTAAAATGGACTTTGGGTGGCGCGGCGGTCAAACTCTCATCTGTTCCCGTGCTGTGAATAGGTCCTTTTCTTGCCTTGCCAAAAAGCACGGCCAAGAATGTGGAAGTTGAAGTCACAGTTGCTATTAGCAGTGGATGCAAAAAACGGTAACGCGCCGAAAACCACGCTGTCCATCATGCTTAAGTTGCACTCCAACGCGCGATACCAAAATTAAAGGCTAAAGTTGGCCACTATTTCCTTGTAGCCAACAAAATGCAGCAAAACACTTGAACCGCAGTGAACAAGCGCACACACGAGCACACGCACACATACCATGCGTTGATGACAGCCGTGACATGTTGCCAGGAAATGGAGCAAAATGACCCTCGGTTTTGTATGCAAGCTCTCTTCAGCGTTACAAGAAAAAAAAAACAAAAAAAAAACTTTGTATTTTTCTGAGAAAGTGGTAGCGTAAAAACTTGAGAAAAAGATCACATTTGTTACCACGAGATTAAACATTCAGTATTTCATTTTTTTCTTGTGACGTTCTCAATTTTTTTATTTTATTTTTTTTTTCCTTGCCCAGCCATTTTCACATTTCGCAATCCCGTTCGCTCCCGGCTGTTTTACTGGATTTTGACTGATTTTGCAAGGCCCACAGAATATTGTGTTCTATTGCTATAAAAACACGGAACCTATCAAAAGAAATACTAAAGTCTCTTCTTTCATCAGGAAAAAAAAGTATATTTCTATCTGTTTCCGGTTTGCAGCAATTAGCATTAGAATATAGGAGCTAAGTTTAATCAATTTTCACATATCTATTTAGAATTGTGAGTAATTGAGTCTTTTTTTCCAACATGGCCCTGGTTGATTTCCTTTGCTCTGCTGCCACCTGCTGGCCGTTTGTGTAATAAATGCAATTTCTGCAACCGTTCTTTGCAGTTGAGAGGCTGCAACAAAGCCTTCTGTAACCTCTAGCATTAAAAAAACAAAAAAACGTATAAATACGTCTTTGGGACACTTAAAAAACAACAACTTATTTATAAGTTATTGGGAGCAAATGAGTTAACGGCTATATAAATAAACTTTAATTGTAATCGACGATAAAAAAAAATACACAATACACAAAGCACAATAAAAAAATCTATTGTGGGCAAAAAAATAAAAATATAAGCATATTGCTAACACATTTTAAAACGCTCTAAACAGGCTAACAGAACTAGCATCAACTTTGCATCTGTATTACTGCCACCTAGTGGCCAAGGTGCACACACACATCCGACATACCAATTGAATAAATGCATGACAGCGTGATGCACAAACTATTTTAATTCTTTACATTGTAGCTTTTGTTCTATTACTGAATATATTTTTTTTTAGCAAGCACAGTATTGTAGGATGTTATTTTTCTAATTAAAAAACACGGCACGAAATGTTTCACAAAACTGATTAATGGCATTTCCATTCATTTCAATGGGGAAAGGTGATTTGAGGCGTGTAATAATTAGGCATTTGTTTTCAAACATAGAGATTAAAAGTCTTCACAAAGTAAAGTACAAATACAGGAAAAATCAACTGAAGTACAGTATTTATGCAAAGTTACTTCTCTCACAGTCAAAACGCTTGACTGGGTCGGCCGCCGGGTGAGCGTCACATCACTCAGACAGTTTCGGATGTATTTATTTAGCTCCGGCAGCATTCCAGGCTGGAAAGGTGGAAAGTCTGAGATGACACCAAGGCTCACAAAGCGCAATAACATATTTACGTTCTCCTTTAATTGCGCTTCAGCGTGGGGTCAGGCTGCACATGTGCGCCACCAAACCACCCTGAAAGTAGCTGAAGGAGCTGCGCGGCCCATTGATTGTATTGGTTTGCAGCCGACGCCACTCAGTCTGCGGGGGCGGGCTTTGCACAGAACCCCCTCTTTTTTTTTTTGTGGTCTGTTTTTATGAATGAATACTCGCTACAAATTAACCATGCTCTCTCAGTGGAGTCATTGTCTGCATGTGAGCGAGTAGTTCCACCAACAAACGTTTTGATAGCATCGCGGCTACGTTAAGATCACCCTGGCTGATCATTTCGCCACTTTTGCTCGCACCGGCCAGGCTTGTAAAAGCATTTAGACGAGATGGCGGGATCGTGGGAAAGGTCGCACACCTAAGACAGTTTGTTCTTTGTTTCTGTTGTTCTTGGGGAATTGAGCTGCCTGGCGCGTCCATGCTGGAGCGCTTCAAAGTGGGCCGTGGCCTTTCCGCCAAGTGGACACCTTGCATTTCCTTGCTGAAGTTGTGTTTTGTGGTCTGTTAAGTAGTTCTAACACCAGTTTTCAAAGAAAAAAAACATTCAATAGTACTGCGGGTTGTCTTCTGCTATGTATAAACCATAAAATACATCAAATGCAGAGCAAAAACAGGATTATTGTAGCAAATTTTGAACCTGAAGAGACAATGTCTATTAAATGTTTTCTCAAATTTCCATCAGAAAAACAAACAAACAAACATGCCCCATGCATTTACACAATCACTTGTTGTTAGGCAGAATTTGTGCAGAACAATCATTTTTGCCCAATGGAAAAAAAAATGGCTTGACATGCCATGCCATATTAAAACAGCTTATTTTCCCCACATGGTTTCTCTGTGCCCCGCCATGTATGAAAGGGCTATATAAATAACATTTGATTTGAGAACATTCGAAGAATTGAGACAAGGTTATTTACACAATTTCACAACTCTGTATTAATTATAAACAAGGATAATGTAGCCATACTCAGTACTTCTGTCCCAATTTAAGTTAAAACATAAAAATGGTTTCATATGAAAGTTTGCTAGCATAAACGCTAAATAAAACAAAATGCAAAACACACAAACAAACACACCCCAACACATAAATATAAAAATGCACAAACACATCTTATTTATCCTCTGTAAAGAACCTACTATGACAGCTTACCAAGTCATTTAGTTATTTGGTTGTGATTGTGAACCCCCCCATCCAGATATGATGTATGTATTATATTGCCCCCTGGTGGGCAAAGCACCCACACCTGAAGGAAGACTGAATGGAAGCATGAAAATGCACAAACGGTTAAATCCATAACGTTCTGTTTAATTATGGTATGAATGAGTATTGATGATTTGAGATAAGGGTAGCGATGGATTGAAATAATCTCACAAGTCAAGTCGCCTTGCCACCCGGGAGAACAAAATGAACTCCTCAATGATATGTCGAGCTGATAGCATCAGGTCACCATTGAGAAAAGAACTTTTCCTCTCAATGGCCGTCCAGTGGTCGAATTCCATTGAAACGTGTGAAAATGTGAATTTAATTCATAAATGCGGTCTGTCACGTCTGGCCCAACTCCAGAACCCCCCCCCACCCCCCCCCACACACTTCACAACTCCTCCCCCTCCCCTTTCTGCCCTGTGCGTCCACCCACGGGAGAGGTGATTTCGTCCTCTTTTTTTCCCCCTCTCTCTTTTTTTTTTTTTTTTTTTTTTTTAAACCATCCTCATTGAGCGTTTTTTTTTTTTTTTTTTTTTTTTTTTTTCCCGAGCGGGCCGTGGATGCGCTTAGCATGCTTCTCAGTCGGTCCGTGCCGAGCTGTCACGCCTCGCCGCTGCTGCTCGGTGTACTGCGGTGCCGCGGTGCCCTGTAAGCCGAGTTGAGTCGCTTCTCCTCCGGCGTCGCCGACGCGGATGTCCCGCTGTGCCCCCTGGTGCTCACCGCGTACCCGAACTTCCAGGCTTCTCCCAAACGTTCAAAGCCGCTAACTGGATAACAAAATCTACAAGTGTTTTTCTTTTCTTTTTTTTTTTTTTTGAACGGAGAATCCACCGGGAAGCATGAGTGGACGCGGGGACGAGGCCGGCGAGAGCTCCCAGGAGCCCGCAGGGGCCGCGGAGCCCCAAAAGAGGAGACCGGGGCGACCGAGGAAACTCCAAAAAGTCAGTATAACTTCATGTATGTGTTAATGCAAACATAACAAGGTTAATTTACATTTGTTTTCATTGTAAACTAATGCACATTGATTCATTCTATCGTCAAAAACAAACACATTTGTAACTGATTGCAGTTTGCGTAACATGACTCTGTCACCTATGTGACATATTTGTGGAAGAAAAAAAAAAAAAAAAGAAGGAATGTGCCTATTTGCAGTCTGGGAGGTTTAATTAGAGACATCCATGATTTGAATCCCAGACACCACAACAAGTGGGACATTTTTGAACACGTGCAATTCACTGTTGAGTCACTTTTTCCAACATTATTTATACCTAAAACACAATCAGTATTATAATTTCAATCATATTTACTGGCCAAGTACACAAAAGGAATTTGCCAAACTCACGTTTGTCAATGACAAAAACACTATGTGTGTCTTAAATGCACATTTAAGAAACACAAAATGTATACAACATGCAGCTAGTCATAGCTGAAGTGTGTAATAGTGCAGCAATTCTGAAATGTGCAAATGATTAATGCAGTATGACGCACTATAGATATATGCGTATTAAAAATTGTCATCTTTTCCATGTATTCCAGATGAATATTCATTATTTGGCTAAAAGGTGCAGAATAAGAGGGAATTAAAAACACCTCCCAGTGTCAGCCCACACATGCACGCGATTGTTACACACACTCGCAACCTTTGTCAGCGTCGCTCTTGACCCATAAAGCAGTGACCAAATGGGGGACCACCACCAGCAAATGAGCACATGCTTGAAAAGGGACCCACACGAGAGGGGTTGCCCAGTGTGCATGTGGTGTGAGTTGAGGTGGGGATGTTGTGGGGTGGGGGCTCCCCGCTTTTGTTTCCTGTTCTCCACACCCATGTTATACCCCCCGTTCTTCCCACCAGGAGCCGAGCGGAGAGCCCGTCCCCAAGCGACCAAGGGGCCGCCCCAAAGGAAGTAAGAACAAGGGCCCCTCGAAGGCGGCACAGAGGGTGCGTTCCAACACCTGAATGACACACATCCATGATATGTCGCCATTGGTATATATATATATATAAATAAATAAAAAAGTTTAAAAAAATCTAAATTCAATCTAATTCTGCACAATTGACTCAATTCTTAAACAATAAAACACGACTCATTTTGTAAGGTCAATTATGATATGAATTTGACTATGAGCTGCTGGAAACATTTTCTGCATCTCTGCTCAGCCATTTAAAACACACTGATGATTAATTAAACAGGGTATTGTCTTTCCTTTTGACCATCAAATGTCCACATAAAAAATGTAGCAGGTCGAATTGGGACTGCAGTATACAGACTAGAGGGCCAAGCATTGTAATGGGACATGCAATATAAAAAGACTGCCGTTTCCCCAAAATGGGAGCATAACATGCACCTGATTTTGAGCAAACACAATGATAGCTTTGATACAGCCAGTTTGTATCTGAGTGAATATGATTATTAACTCATGCAAACCCAAAGACGTAAAAATACGTTTTTCAATACTTTGTTCTTCACTCCCAAAAACATATTTATGCGTTTTTTTTTTTTTTGTTTTTTAATGCTAAAGCATAAAGATAGAGCTTCTGACATGAAGAGGTCGTTTAAAGCAATGGCAGTTATTGCAAAAAACGACCAGCAGGTGGCAGAAGAGTAGAAGAGATCAGCCAGGGCCATTTGCAACAAGCTCTTTTTGCCAGTGTTTTCAACAGGTTTGTGAATAATGATGAAACTTAGCAATATTCTAATGCTAATTGCTGCAAAATGGAAACGGATATGTTTTTATAGCAACAGAACATTTTGGGGACCTTGCAAAGTCAGTCAAAATCCAGTAAAACAGACAGGAGCAAAAGGGGTTGCTTCTGTGAAAATGGCTGGGATTGAAAGAGTTAATGTTATTATCCTCCATTTATGTGCAATCTTAAACTGCACATCTCACAATTCTCAATTCCCGTGTCCGCAGAAAGTCGAGGCGACTGGGGAGAAAAGACGCAGGGGGCGACCCAGGAAATGGGTAAGTTGTTGGTTCTTTACCACTGCTGCCTACTGGAACTAAAAACTTCCCTTTCAAAATAATCAGCCGGCATGCATTCTTGTGCTGCAGTATATCATTTGATTTTTCATCCACATTTTCTTGAAGTTCACCATGGCTGTTTTTCTACAATCGCTCTGTATAATTTATTGACTGGTTGTTTGTGGAGGTGAAATAGGTCAACACATGACACCGTTTACGCTTTTGTCATTGTGTCTACAGGCAGGCTGAGAAGCCTGTTACTGATTTTACCCATGATGCACTTAGGCAGAAGAAAAAGTATTATTTACTTTTAGAAAAGATCTCACTGGTTTAAGTGTTCTTTTTAATGCTGGAGGTATCAAAAGTATCAATTTGAGAATCCGTTTTCGAGCCCTTAACTTACCACACTCTAAAAATAATTGAGTCCAAAATAAGCCAATTTGGGCCAAAATAAGAACGACCCGCTACTTGGGTCAATTTGACCCAACTTTCTGGGTCGTTTTGTATGATGAAATAACCTCCCCAAAATTGGGCCATTTTGTACAAAGCAATCCAGAAAGTTGTCTCAAATTGACTCAAGAACAGGGTTGGTCCTGTTTGACAAAAATAATGTAATTTTTTGTGATAAATGAAAAAAACACAAATTTGGGTCGGTGGGTTATTTTTGACCAAACTGGTTTTAGAGTGTAGACTCTACTTGGATCAATGGGCCGTTTTGTACAAAACAACCCCCTCAAAATTGGGTCATTTTGTATAAAACCCAGAAAGTTGGGTCAAATTAACCCAAGTAATGAGGCGGTCTCATTTTGACATCCCTCAAAAAACAATGTGCTCAATGAAAAGTTGGGTCAGTCACTTTTGGACCCATATTGGGTTATTTTTGACCCAACTGCTTTTAGAATCTACACTCTAGTTGGGTCAACTTTCCGGGTTGCTTTACACAAAATGGTCCAATTTTTGTGGGGTAGTTTTGTACAAAATGACCCAGAATGTTTGGTCAAATTGACCCAAGTAGCGCGTTGGTCCCATTTTGATCCACATTGGGTTATTTTTGACCTAGCTGTTTTTAGAGTGCAGGTTAAAAAAAAAAAACAATAGATGAGAAAGTCTGAGAGAGAAAAAGAGACACTTCAAGTGAATGATTTTATTACCACACGCTCACTTCCTGTTATTGAAAAGCCTTTTGTTACCCCTCGGGATCCCCCTCCGCCTGCTTTTAATATTAATCTTGAGAAATGACTTGTGGCGTCATTAAATGGGATTATGTCACCTCAATGCGTCACCGAAACGTGTTCAAGGAGACCCCCCCCCCCTTAATGTTGCCGTTATCAGTCAAAGAAAATGTTTACCCTCCAGCCTGACCACAGGAAAACTGAAATAATGCATCTGACAGCTTGAAGGTCTCCGTGTTTATCAGCACCGAAGTGACAGGCGTGATTGATAGCGCAAGGAAATGGAGTCAGAGGTGCCACCAGGAAGGGTGTGGGGAGATGGACTGTTTGCATTAGTGATAGACCGGTACGTTTTTTTCAGGGCCGATGCCGATACCGATTATTCGTCGTCAAGGGGGCCGATAACCGATATTTCAAGCCGATATCATTTGCAGTAAAAGAGAAAATAATTGTGTAAAAAGAAAAAAGAAAAAAAAGAACCTTTTTCATTTTAAAACATATAAACAATAGACAGTTTTGTTTAATTAAATATTTTAACAGAAATTGTAGAAAATGTAGGGAACTTCCAGGGTCATCAGCATGTGTTAAGCTAAATTCAAAACGAAGCAAGCAAATAAATAACTAGTTTTCTACTGTAAATAAAGTTTTCAAAAATTTCAACATAATTTCTAAATTTACTTTTATTATTATTATTATTATTATTATTATTTCTTTTTTATAAATTAAAAAGTGTTGGGACTTCCCAGTGTTTGCAGTGAATAAATAAATAAATTTTCTAAAGTTTTCTACTGTAAATAAAGTTTTCCAAAATGTCAACATAATTTCAAAAATTTTTTTTTTCATTATTTTTAATAAATTAAAAAGTGTTGGGACTTCTCAGTGTTTGCAGTGAATAAATAAGTGAATAAATACATAAATAAATGCGTTTTCTTAAGTTTTCTACTGTAAATAAAGTTTTCCAAAATTTCAACATAATTTCTAAATTATTTTTTTTTTAATTATTTAATGATATAACTTGATTGCCCTTGATTGACATAGCTTTATTGCCCTTCAAATTCGTAAAACGGCCGATGCCGATATTTGTCAACGAGTCAAATATCGGCACCGATAATCGGCCCGGCCGATAATCGGTATATCCCTATACTTGTATTTTGCCCGCCGCTGCTCTCGTCTGGTGGTTTATCATAACAATAGGTGAAAAACTGCAATATGGAGAGCCCACACCAAAAAAAAAAAAAAAAAGCATGCGACAGGTCAGTTTGTGAGAATGTTTGGATGAGCCAAGTGAGGAAGTTCATTACCAAGCAACAACCCCAGCAAATCAGTTTCTCAACACAGCTGCAAGGCCGCCACTGAACCATTGGACCGAACTGATAACAAGCGGTTGAAGTTTGCCGCAGTGCCTTCTTTGTAGTAGTGTCTGCTGGTGCCTGCATGTCCCAGGTACATGCACCTCCGCTTCAACGCCCACGCTCTAGCCTTGACATCAACTACAGACAGTCTGCTCTTTAGATAACCACTTGACAACACAAAGGGGCTGCCTGTATATAGAACTGCTTTCTTAGGCCACCAGTTTATTTTTCATAGATATGGATAGCAGTGCTGGGCTGTGCAATCGGGATTTTAGGATCAAATCCTCTGGTTAACTCTTTTCCTGCCGTCAACGTTAATTAACGTTAATAGAAATCCCAACGAGGACTGCCATCAACGTTAATTGACGTCAACAATGTTCTATTTGCCTTGAAAGATGAGTGAAAATGCTCAAAATCGTCTGGCAATCTAGGATTTGTCTTTTTGGGTAACATTTGGCAGTAAAAAGAGTTTTTAATAGATTGAGACACCTTTTGAATCTTTCTTCAACGGCAGCATATTGAATTGAATCTTTTTTTTAAAATCTATAATAATAACCTATAGTCTATTGAACATTCTGCTGTATTTGCAACAGAGTATATTTTCCTGGGTTTGAGTCAGACATGAAGTCATTCAGAGAGAATGGTTGAAGAATTTCCCCTTTTGTGGAATAATTTGCTTCTTGTTCATTCAGCTGTCTGCTGAATTGCCAAGAATTATTCCTCTTTTGATAAACGGCAGAAAGATTGAAGGCATTCAAATCCAACGTCTTGCTTCAATAAAATGTAAGAGTCATATGCTTGTGATGTGCATGCCTGATCTTGTCTGCACTTCTTGGAAAAAATCCTTAACTGTATGCCCCGAGATGGATCACATGTAGCTTAAAATTTTGTGTGGCAGCTACAATGCTTTTGTTTATGTTGGGCCTATCTACTGTTAATGGCTGAAAGTGCAAAGTACATTGCGCTCTTTGAATAATTCTTATTTAAATATAGACCAAGGCCGAGTAATTGGACTGGCACTTCATCTTTAAATCTTTTGAGAGTATTGAGTTGGGTGGTAGAGGAGATTTGGGTTGCTCTTTGACTCTCGGACCATATTTCAACTTGCCAAAACGTTAACGTTCCGATTTCCTTTTCCGCTGCCTCTCTTTATTGCCTCTTTGTGCAGGTGCTCAATTGCACAAGGAAGCTTCTGCTTCCTCTGTTGGTCAAAGATGATGGCGGGTTAATGTGCCCTCAAAATGGATCCGTTTTTTTTTTTTTTTTAAATCTCTCCATTGCCACACGATTGCAGCTGGTAGACTTACACAATATGTAAGAATTACACAATGTGTAAGTCTACCGCACCTGCCCACCTCACCTCACGATACGATACGTATCACGATACAGGGGTCACGATTCGATACGTATCGCGATACATATGTAGCCCGATACTTGATCTTCAAGGAGATACGTATCCCGATATTTCACATTCATTTACTTGCATTTTATAATAACAGTCATATGTATACCTAAAAGATTCGTTTATTATGCTTTTGTTCGTAGGTCTTCTAGTTTACCACCAAGCAGCATGCCTGGTCTAAATATGTACGCACTGCAGAGCAAGGACCAGTTTTCACAGACACACCGGGAAAATTTATTCGTAGGCACGAGCCGATATGAGTAAAAATATCAAAGTATTAAAATTACAGCTCTAAAATGTGCTTATTTTGAAATATTCGGGTTAAATAAAAACAGCATTTTTTTTTTTCATGTCACACATTCTATTTCGTTTTTTAAACAAAATATACGCAAATTGGTACATTAAGACACATGTGCAATGTTAAGTTTATAAGTAAATAAATGTTGATATTCTTCCTTGCTTTTATTTATCTTAGCAAGACAGCGTCCAATCACTGGTGAGCTATTTTTTGCATTAATTGAAGGCAATTAACTTCAAAGACGCTGCCGGTTTTTACTTTTTCGGTACAATGCGAGCTGCAAAGGCAAACGTTAACTGCCTATTTAAAGTTAACGGGCAATATCGATTCTGACGCCTGCGTATCGATACGTGTATTGCAATGAGGCCCGCAACGATATATTGCCGTGTTGATTTTTTGAGCCCTATTACACATAATATAGTGTATAGTGCTAAACAAGTTGAGATGTTCTGCATTTGAAGTTTTCTTGTTCTCTACATACTCGATTTAAGTCCTTACTATTTCTTCAGGTATGTTGGCCGCATTCATACTAACACGAATAAACGTGAAAGGATGACTGAACCTTGACTCATGCTTGGACGTGGGAAATGAGTCAGACGTTTTCTTCCGAGGGACCGTGACATCCAGACTAATGTTTTCTGAGCCTCGAGTTGAATCACGCCAAGTGGGAAATGCACCGTACGCATTTGTACGTTTTCTCTTCATCACTCGTCCGACTCTGCGGACAGCTTTCCTTTTCCACCCGTGGGCCGGTTTCTCTCCGCAATCGCGCTTCCTTCCGCGCACAGCTGCTTCTTTGTGCTCGATTCTCCGCAGTCGCGTCTGACGTTACTCACACCCGGGACGCTCTCATGCTCGCGCTCGTACTCCTCTTTTTTTTTTCTTTTTTTTTTTCTGTGACCGCGCAAGCTCTCAATGGAGGCTACTGTGAGACTAATACGGCCCACATGCAACCCTGCGGAAACGACCGGCTGAATGGGAGAGGAAGCGCAAGTGCTTTTGGCGCGAGCGCGTGCGACGGGGGGGGGGGGGGGAGTGTGAAGCGGAGAGGGTGAAAACTCCCAAACGGTGTGGCTTTTGCTGCTCTTGGCTTTGTGTCAGACACCGGTGGCAAGCGCCAAGCGTTTGGAGAAGCGAGGAAGAAGGCCGAGGTGATGAGCAGCACTTCCTGGCATTTGGCCAGCGGCTTTGGAGAGCCCTTAGCGACAATCAGTGTGTGAAAAGCAGCGCTCGTCTTTAACACATTCACTGCCAGCCCAGCAAAAAATGCATTATTTGACGTCTTTTTCCGTCAATGGCAGTCAATGACTTAAGATGAGATGTAACCAAAATTGATGTATTTTTAAGCATCATTTGCCTTAAAAAAAAAAAAATGAAAAAAGGAGGCTGCAATATAATCACAAAATATATTGGCACATTGTGTTTAACACATTCACTGCCAGCCCAGCAAAAATGCATTATTTGACGTCTTTTTCCGTCAATGGCAGTCAATGACTTAAGATGAGATGTAACCAAAATTGGTGGATTTTTAAGCATCATTTGCCTTAAAAAAAAAAAAAATGAAAAAAGGAGGCTGCAATATAATCACAAAATATATTGGCACATTGTGTTTAACACATTCACTGCCAGCCCAGCAAAAATGCATTATTTGACGTCTTTTTCCGTCAATGGCAGTCAATGACTTAAGATGAGATGTAACCAAAATTGGTGGATTTTTAAGCAACATTTGCCTTAAAAAAAAAATGAAAAAAGGAGGCTGCAATATAATCACAAAATATATTGGCACATTGTGTTTAACACATTCACTGCCAGCCCAGCAAAAATGCATTATTTGACGTCTTTTTCCGTCAATGGCAGTCAATGAGTTAGGAAGGGGGGAAAATGTTCTATTATGATCGCTCGTGTCAAACTTTAAACAGCTGTTCGAGAAAATTCTGTTTTTTTTTTTTTGACAGGATATCTGCTGGGTCCGGAGTGAGTCAGAACTGTGGCGCATCCAAGTCTGACTATTTTAAACATTCGTTTGGCCACTGTATGAGTCATGCTCAGTTTTGGAATCAATTTCCATGTTAAAAATGCGGCGTGACTAATATCTCCTTGGATCACTGGCAATGTGATGTCTTACATAGCTGACTGATAAGTCAGCTTAGGAAAAGCTTCGGCTTACATGCAACCCTGAACGAGGGCTATGCAAAATGGATGGATATCATTTCATGGGCATCGCAGCTGTGGGGAATGCATGTTGCAACACTAATACGGGTGCAACAGAGCTAGTCAAGGCTTGATTCCTAGTCAACAACCACAAACAATTGCCCTGCAATTGATCGCCCAACAGTGTATCCGTTTTAAACCCGTTTTAACTATATTAAAAATTTTAATCCTAATTAATCCCATGACTTCAATAGTTAACTCAAATTTGATATCTGTTCTAAATGTACAATAAAATGTACAATCAAATATTTTTTTTCTAAATTTTCATACACTTGTTAACATAAAAGTGTGGGGGGAGGGGAATGTTAAACTAATAGAAATATGGCTGCATCTTTTAGTCATTTATACAGTCATTTCATTACTCATAAAATTGAGTTAAAATTAATTTTTTTTACTGGAGTGTAAAAAACGAGTGTGACATTGATTTGTGTCAGTCATTTTTCTGCCACTAGATGGCATAATTTCATTTGTAAGATGTTGGTGACAGCTCAGTGCATTTTTCTTTTCATATTAAGAGCTATTTAATCTTTAATGTGAAGTACCTTATGAAATTCTGCATTTTAAAATACAACTTGACCCCAGTCTCCACAAATATATGCATCATTATTACATTTATTACTGCTAAATGTTGAACGTGGATGTGCGTTGGAATTACACAAGTACAGGCTTTCCAAGTAAGGGGCGGAACTTTAAATTAACACACTAATTTTGACACCCCTAAAACGTTTTCTGATTATGGTGCACCGATACTAAGTGCAGGACAGGTCATGTAATTGTGTAAATATAACAGCGAGCTCACATCCTTGTCTACCGGTATTTTTTTTTTTTTTTTTTTTAAATAGCAGTCTAGCACAGGGGTTGCTTGTGCATGTCGACTTGTCATGTTTCTCTCTGCATCAACATGTGTGTCAGTGGGCCGCTCCCGGCTGCACAGTGTGTCAATTCTTAGTAGGATTTTTAACTTTTAAATGAGACGTAACCAGTGAAGTGAAAGACCAAAAAGCAAGGTAGTGTCTTTGCAAACGTAGCATTTACAGAGCTAGTCGTTGCACAGAAACGACTTAAGGAGACTTCTTGTTCATTCAGTCACAGTGTGTGTTTTTTTGAATAGTTGCAATATGTTCGTACAATTAGTTCAGTACAGGCAATGTGCTTAACGGCGCCACCCCAAGCTGCCAAACCGTAAAGTCATTAACAATCCACACTCATTCATCTGGCTCCATCATATGTCACCCGGGAGACTGTTTCTGTGCTTCAGTGCTCCTGTTTTGGTTATCAAAAGGTCAAATTGACTTAATTCACTATTTTTTTTAGCTCACTAAATGATAACATCTTTTAGATACTGTTTTCGGGTTGTTTTGTTTTTTATATTCTGGCTATATTTGATCTTCGGTCAATGAATCTTGGACAGAGTGCACTTAAGTTATTTTTAGATGGGTGCTACTAGGGGTGTGAATTGCCTAGTACCTCACGATTCGATTCGATACCGATTAATCTCGATACAAATTTATAAGTTCTGTTGTGATTTTTTTTTATATTCATATTTAGAAAATACTAATCAGTAAACTTGTACAGTGTAAGATTTGCATGAAAATGTATGATTTATTTATCTGAAACTTCAGTCTTATACAGGTTGTAATCTGTTTCATGTTTGAACAGCATTGAAATAAAATATTAAGGCTTAATGTCCCATTAATATAACATTCTTTCATGCTTAAGGTGTGAACCCTAAGATGTTTTGGTGAATATTTTTCCATCAAAAATGGATGTTTAAAAAATCGATTCGGCCGCCTATTGAATCGATTCGAGAATTGCGCGATGTTATATCGCGATATATTGCCGAATACATTTTTTTTAACACCCCAAGGTGCTACGAGACCAGTTCCTTCAGGGTTTCTGAGAGATCACACACACTGACTACGTTTACATGCAGGCAATATTCGGGTTAAGGTCAGAATTCGGGTTTCTGAAACAATCGGAATGACGCGTTTACATGCGCAAGTTACATGGCGTTTGGAATAACCCGTTCAATCGAGGTATTCCGAATGCGTTTATATGAACCAGACTTCGGGTTATGAAAGGAGTAACCCCAGGGGTCTTGCATGGTCTTTCAAAACCCGAATATTCCCAATATTCGCGTTTTAAAAGGGTTATTGCGTGCATGTAAACGTAGTCACAGAATGTTTGTGAGCGGTTTGGGAAAAAGGGGGTGTTGGTGGTCAGAGACCTTGCCTCATTTCCTACATTCTCCCCCCCGCCCCCCACACACCTTCCTCCAGTTTTGACTGTAGAGGAGCTGAATTCCAGCCACGAGAGACCTTTGTCCCGGTATTAGGAGGTCTCCGAGGACATAAGTGGATTTCCACAGGTCACTCACCGATTATCCTGAGCTCCCACCTCTTTTTCCTACTGCTGCTCTGTGGACGACTTTAATCATTTCACACCAAAACAGCTGTTTTATATGCAAATTCTCCTTTTATTCCTTTCGCACACAGGAATGAGGAAATGAGGCGACTGCAAACCTGGCAAATTGTTCAAACTCCCTGGAATTCCCCTGAGAGGGAATTTTTGGGCCGCCATCCATGCAGTATCACACAAACCAATTTGTAACGACTCCTCAATATTTAGATTAGCAGAAAAAAAATGTTCCCAGTTGTAATGATCCTTGTTTAACACAATCTACAAATAAACATTAAGTAGTGCGTTTGCAGAGGGAGGGCACTTAGCTCACCGACTGTTTGTTTTAGACAGGAAGCTCCACAGCTGTCTCGGGGTGTCCTGTGACCCCCCCCCCCCCCCCCCCCCCCCCCAACCCCTCCTCACATTGCCGCTCTTTTGTTCAAATTCCTTAAAATAGATACAGACTTTCTTTCCATTAGCATACTTGCGCCGCCGCTATTACGAGGCAGGAAGTGAGCCGTTTCGGCACGACAGGTTAATTCGTAACACGTGCAAGTCTGGTCGAACAAGCGGGAGTGTAATTCTTGTGTTCTGCAAAAATCCTGGAAGCACTCATTCTCAAATTGCAGTACAGTGCAGTTCAGTTGAATTCAACTTTTCAGTGCAATCGGTTTGCATTTACTCTTTAGGAACTGTTTGATATTAAACTTTTTATTTCAGTACAATTTTCTTTGTATATTTTCTAGAATTTTCCTATATATATAAGCACAGTGTTAATGTTAAAACGATACCAGCCTTTTTTCCAAATACTCGAGTACTCGAGTACAAGCGACCGATGGCAGAGGGGGAAGACGTTAAGTGAGTCCTCCTTGCCTGTAGCTGGCGCTAGCTTGCAGCAGTTTTTCACCAAAACTTCACCGGTTTGGAAATACTTCAAAATTGTGAATCTTAAACTAAAAGAGCATTTTTGTGTTTTATGTTGAGCATTAAGACTATTGAAGAGTTTTTGTCTTGTCAAAATTAACTCTTTTTACTGCCACACGTTATCAAAACGTTATCATTCACGTCATCCTTGAAAACATTCTATTTCATCAGATTTCGTCATGTTTCATTGTAATTTGGGGCAGCCCATTGAAGAGATACAATGCTGCCATCTGGTGGCCATAGTTAGTGAGTGTTTTCCATTCTACAATCCATTGACCAGGCAGCGCTGCACCTAGATGTTGCACTGCCCATTGATTAAAAACAAACAAACAAACAAACAAAAAAACGTTGTTGACGTCATTTAACGTTTATGGCGTCATACGTCGTGATTGTATTAATCGTGATTAAACGTTTTTGGCAGTCAAAGAGTTAAAGGAAATATATTTGTCTAAAAAAATCTTTTAGTGACTTTTTTTATTTGTCAAAATGTACTACTGTTATTGGCAGTTGGTATCGGTGAGTACTGAGGGTCTGAGTATCGGTATCGGTCTGAAAAAAAAAGTGGTATCGAACATCCCTAGTTAAAACTATGTATAATGTTTTAGGGGCTTAGAGTATGGTTAAATATGATGAACACTTAGGCCTAGGTGGTACTCAGAGAACTGGGTATATGTTTTTAAGATGATACTTGGTGTAAAAATATAAAAAATAAATAAATTAAAAAAAAATCATGAACCACTGCTGTAAACAAACAAACAAAAAAAGAGACAGAGCAAATTTGTTGCATTGCATTTTACCTTCTATTTTCCCCTCCTGGGAACAGATTTCACTTCAAACAGCAGAGGCTCCTAAATGGAGCCAGTCCAATTTGTCTGTGCCTTTCTTTCCTTCCACAGCAACCCCCCGTTCAAAAAAAAAAAAAAAAAAAAAAAGCCTCCAAACAAAAGGCTGCTTGTCTGTGAGGAATTTTCCACATTCCTTACAACGACAGACAGTTTTCTGCTCTACAAAGGGCCCTTCGGCAAATTCCCCCTAATCGCCGGACCCTGATAGGTGCAATTCATAACTCTGGTGGGGGCACACTGGCTGTCGGGACAGTGGGTGGCGTCAACGGGTCAGCGGCATGTTCAACCGTTTGTGGGAGCGAGGCGAACTTCACAAAGCGTTTCCAGCAAATGTTCACAAAACACACGGCGCTTTTTTTCCCACCGTGTTCAATGGGTGCATGATTTTGGTCCACTTGGCGTAACGTTACCTTGACGTGTGTTCGCGTGACCGTGGTAAATCGGGAAAATGTCTGTTTGAACTGCAGCTGTGTGCTTACCTGTGTCGCCACGACTACCTGAGGTTTACATTGCCAATGTTTACTAAAATGTTTGGTCAACGAGGAAGCTGCTGATAAGCGTAACTCTTTTGCTTGCATCTGGAGGATGGTTTAAGATATAAACTCTTTTTCAGGACACAGGGTAAACCTTTTTCAAGTTGGATTGTAAAAAAAAAAACTTTTCCCAATGGGGAAATGACGAATTCGCTATTCGTAGTTGATACGACTCCCACGTCACTCACCGGATATAGTGTGGAACATGACTATGGTGACCCCAAGTGGACGATATACCTGCATATCACACGGACATTTTGATGTTAACTCATTTGCTCCCAGTAACGTATAAATATGTTTTTTTTAATGTTTTAAGTGTCCCAAAGACGTATTAATACGTTTTTTTTTTGTTTTTACATATACATGATACAGCCTCTCAACTGCAAAGAACGGGTGCAGAAATGGTAGTTATTACACAAACGGCCAGCCGGTGGCAGCAGAGCAAAGGAGATCAACCAAGGCCATGTAGAAAAAAGCTAAATTACTTACAATTTTAAATAGATTTGTGAAAACTGATGAAACTTAGCTACCTTCTAATGCTAATTGCTGCAAAACGGAAACAGATAGAAACGTACTTTTCCATGCTTTTATAGCTATAGAACACAATATTCTGTGGGCCTTGCAAAATCAGTCAAAATCCAGTAAAACAGCCGGGAGCGAACGGGATTGCGAAATGTGAAAATGGCGGCGAGTGAATGAGTTAAATACAGAATGAATTTGATCTGATTAATCAATTAATCCACGGGCGAATAGGAAGAATAACAACTTCATTCTATTCTACAAAGCGATGACCTGACTAATTGAAGCTCCTCCCCTCAGGTCAACATAGATTAAACATTTTTTAGATGAGGCATCCTTTTGCATTGATTACAAAATGGTGCACAGGCAAGTTTTTCAGCAAATAAATGTGTAAATGTCCCCCTCACCAAAAATATATTGCATCTAAGAACCGTCGTCTTTGGTTTAATTGTCGCAGTTTTATCTGTTGTATCTCTGGCCAGACAGTGTTTATTCCCAAGTGGTCCACAAACCTACCACGGAAGTAAAATGTTCACCGAGGCAAAGTGCTCTATTAGGCACAGTTGTTAAACTTTAACTATTTAAATGTCAAGCATTCCAGATTTTAACAGCCTCCTCCGCTACGTAGCGGCCCGTCTGATGCGTATCCCATTACAGCCGTTTCGCCCGCGCAGCCGTATGTGTTTGTGGAGGTTGAACCTCGCTGCTCCAATTATCCAGCAGGGCTTCAAAGGAGGTGCAAAGGTTAGCGGGCTCAGTAACGGTTAACTAGAGCAAACAGCAGCTCCTATCTTAAGGTGGAACGAAAACTCTCTGCAAGGACCTCGGCGCGGGAATGAGGCCACGAGGCCGCAAATCTGCATTTTGTTTATATGCAGTGCGGTTCAAGTTAGATTTTGTCTCATCGTTTTAGTTTACCACTTTTTCATACCGATACCAGGACAGGATTTCATCTAACTCTTTGACTGCCAAAAACGTTTAATAGCGATTCTTAAAATCACGACGTATGCCGCCATAAACGTTAAATAACGTCAACTATGTTGTGTTTTGTTTTTTTTGTTTTTAAATCATTGGGCAGTGCAACATCTAAATGCAGCACTGCCTGTTCAATAGGTTGTGGAATCAAAAACACTAACTATGGCCAGCAGATGGCAGCATTTCATCTCTTTACAATGGGGATGCCGGCGTATAAAATTACGATGAAACATGACGAAATTTGATGAAATGTAACTTTTGGATGATGTGAATGATCAAAATGCCTTTGTCATATTAAATTTTTTTTTATAACGTGTGGCAGTAAAAGAGTTAATAAACGGGAGACTACATTTAGGGATCAAATCCGTGCTTCCGGCACTTGATGCTCTGTGTTTCGATTCTTAACTCATTTGCTCCCAATAACGTGTAAATATGTTTTTTTTAATGTTCTAAGTGTCCCAAAGACGTATTTATACGTTTTTTTAATGCTAGAGCATACAGAAGGCTTTGATGCAGCCTCTCAACGGCAAAGAACGGTTGCAGAAATGGTAGTTATTACACAAACGGCCAGCAGGTGGCAGCAGAGCAAAGGAGATCAACCAGGGCCATGTAGAAAAAAAGCTCAATTACTTACAATTTTGAATAGATTTGTGAAAACTGATGAAATTTAGCTCTCTTCTAATGCTAATTGCTGCAAAACGGAAACAGATAGAAACATACTTTTTTTTTTTCCTGATGAAAGAAGAGACTTTGTTTCTTTTGATAGGTTCCATGTTTTTATAGCAATAGAACACAATATTCTGTCGGCCTTGCAAAATCAGTCAAAATCCTGTAAAACAGCCGGGAGTGAACGGGACTGCTTCTGCGGCAAGTGAATGAGTTAATAAACCATTTGTTCATCCTGATCTAGTTAAGCTGTTCTCTGCCAAACATTCTAACTGGTATAAAGTGATCACGTCATTTGTGCGCGTGCGTGTACATTTCTGAGTGAGTCAAGTCGGAGCTAAAACTTTTCGACACAAAAGGAGAAGATGGGGAGCAAGCTGAGTGGCCTTGAGTCTCTTATGAATGGCGGCCTGTGCAGTGTACTTTCTGGGGAGTGAATGCTTTTCCCTTTGATCGGACGAGACTTCTGGGTGGGTGAGAAGCCCGCGAGGAGAGCTCGCATTCTTCGAGCGGCAGACGGGGGGCGGGGGGGGGGGGGGGGGGGGGGGATTGTGTTTCAGCCGAGAAAGGGGTCCCAACCGCATTCCCCCTTTTGAGTCATTCTTACCCAACATTCCTTTGAATGGGCTGCCCTCGTGCTACGCCTCAAGCTGTCTCCCGAATCACTTGTACGACTGAGCAGCTGCTGGGGCCTGCCAGTGATTCATCGTGTCAGAGTTGGGCAACATCAAAAAGCCGCCGCAGTAAGTGAAAGACAATGCGGTGATTTCTCTTTTTGGGAGGGTGGGACAAAAGGAGCGAAGGGTCTTAGCTGGGGCACTGGAAGAGAACAGTGTGCTGTAAGGGTGTACATTTTTTCTTTAATGACATACGCCGTTACTTGGGATCTTTTGACAAATTCATGTTCCGTGTAAAACTCTTCAGAAAAGTACAATTAACAAAGAACAGTAGTAGAAATAGAAATAGAATAAGCTCCACTGTTACTTTTAACTCATTTACTCCCAATAACGTATAAATATGTTTTTTTTAATGTTCTAAGTGTCCCAAAGACGTATTTATACGTTTTTTTTATTTTTTATTTTTTTATGCTAGAGCATACAGAAGGCTTTATATACCGTTGTTTTCCCGATGCGGCCCACTTGATAATATATTTTCCTCCATGCGGCCCCTGTCCTAATATGAGTTTGACAGCCCTGTATTAAATACAACACATTTTGAGCTCTCTATTTCATATAATAATTCCCCCCCATTAAAACATGACATGATCTGACACATGCATTGCATTAGAGGGCTTTTTTGGATTTTCAAAAAAATAAACAGAAAACCAATAAACAGAATTTTCTCACATATATTTATTTCATGGTTCAGGCTTTATAGGGTTAATTAAAGGCATATTTTCTTAAAAATATAAATAAGTAAAATAAACGATTTATGATGTGATTATACATCGTCTCGTTTCATCCACCTACAGATGCATACACTTTTATACGTGCTGAATTATTTTTAGGCACCGTAGAAGCACGAGACCATTAAACAGTAGGCGATAAGACTTCCAACTTGGAACCGCTGTGTTTTTGCACCTTACTTGTGTTACACATCCGGTGTTGGCATCGACCACGTAGCTGTGTGTTTAGAACCTCTTTGGCATTCCAGCTGGTCCAAAACGCACCAGCTGCTAAAAGTGATCTTGGCATGGACGGAGGGGCTCAGTGGCCTGCAGCTGGCCTGGATTACAAGCACAGGATACTCTCCATGTTCTCTTGACATTCTCAGAGCGGCCGGGCTGCTCAGCTGTTCGCTTGCCCTAATGCTACTTCCTGCGAAGATTTGGGACGGCTTAGGACGTCCCTCGCGCTACGTATGCAAGCCTGAAGACGTGATAGAAAAGCTGAATGAAAACGAGGGTCATCATGCCTTACTTTATTTGTATCATCAGATAAACATGTCCATCGTGGATACAATATCACTATCACAAACAGTAGTATTACTTCCTAGGAATGTTTCCATTTATATCGAGCTTACTGCTGTCAATCCAAATAAGACATTCATCCAGTCTCAATTTGCTTAGGTCTCAATGTCAATGGAGTGTGGAGGGCAGCTGCATTCTATATAGCGCGTGTCATCCACCAACATTCCCGTGGAGCTCGTAATGCCCTTGCGGTGGGTAGCTGCTTCCTTTGGCTCTTTGCCTCCAGCCATAAAACTCAGGCTCGCCTTGGGATACACCCTGTAAAATTGTTCGCTTTTTATTATCGCTCAATTTATATTACTTTTCGTTTACTTTGGCAACGTAAAAGATACAATGGGAGTGGATATAAATCCTCTGTAACCACTGCTAACGTTTTTTGTGATTGTGACCCTTAAGCTATTACTTTGTTGAATCATACTGTGATGTTAAAAGTCAAAAAGTTCTTCTGTCGAGGTTTGTGGGGGGCGTTGAGGACCCAAGTGGAGGCCGAGGCAATGTACAAACAAAAGAGGGTTTTATTACTTATGTAAAAACAAGTTGGTGCACACTGCACAAGGTGCAGACAGGAAACGACAAAAACAAAAGTCCTAAATCAAAGCAAACTCAAATAACAAGGCAAGACGGGAGAAACTGCAAAACTTGGAAATGACAATGGACCAACAAGAAGTGAACTGAAAACGGGTGACTAAATACACACAAACTAATTACACAACAAGGGACACCTGGACAAGACACACGTGGGTGAGGGAACTGATTGGCTGAACACAAGCGTGTGGGATGACAAGCACAGGTGAACATGATCACACTAAAACGAGACACTGACAAACAAGGAAAACAACTCAAGTGATCAACAAAGAAACCATAACAAAAACCCAACCCAAACCATGACATCTTCATCTTCTGTTTTGTAGTCAGAATTGATTGATTGCCATTTGGAGCAAATATACCTAGAGCAGGGGTGTCCAAACTTTTTCCTCTGAGGGCCACATACAGAAAAATAGAAAGCTGCAAGGCCCGCTTTGATTTTTTTTTTTTTAAGTTATTTATTAACACATTAATTGCCAGACCAGCAACAAATGCATCATTTGACGTCTTTTTCCGTCAATGGCAGTGAATGAGTTAAACGTGGTAAAAACCAATGAAGACATTATAAATTGTTGATATAATGTGCAGTTACTTATTGAAAACTAACAGTCACAAGTCAAATAGTGACCCGTGTGCCACTATAATAGAAACGCCTCTCCACTGAGCAGCAGCTGATCCCAACTTGACATTCTGAACCACAACAAGAACAATCGGTCGTCAACTGACCACACTTAAGAACCATTAACCTAATGTGATGTTTTCACATCTCTCTTTTTTTTTATTTTTATTTTTTTTAACTCATTCACTGCCAATGACAACTATAGACGTCAAAATCCAAGCAAACAGCCAGTGTTAATTTTGAAAAAAAAAAAAGAAAGAAAGAAAGAAAGAAAATTTCAAATTAAAATTTTTATTAAAAAAATAATAATAATTTAGTTTTAGTTATAGTCTTCTAACTAAATTTAATTACGGCCTTAGTCATAACTCAGTCACCTGATTGTATTTTAGTTTAAATCCAATTTTAGTCAACAAAAATAAAGAGCAATTTTAGTCGACTAAAATTGACTTTTGGAGGCCGAGACCCAGTATGTGGTTTCAGTAAGACTAAGACCGACCACAAAAACGTCAACGCCCGTGTTGTAAGGTAACAGGAATCCGTTCTACGCACAATGAAATTGTTGTCATCGTTGTTATCAATAACAACAATGATTAATAACTATGAATGAAAACAATGAATAACTCAAACTAAATTCACATTTCTTGTCAAAATTTGCACTGGCTGTTTGCTTGGATTTTTGACGTCTATAGTCGTCATTGGCAGTGAATGAGTTAAACAGCATTGAAAAATTATTTGCAG
Organism: Festucalex cinctus; assembly: GCF_051991245.1. Classification (NCBI taxonomy): domain Eukaryota; kingdom Metazoa; phylum Chordata; class Actinopteri; order Syngnathiformes; family Syngnathidae; genus Festucalex; species Festucalex cinctus. The sequence goes on from NC_135426.1 coordinate 21,670,036, forward strand.
TATTTGCCGCGGGCTGACAAAAAAAATGTATGGCGGGCCGCAAATGGCGCCCGGGCCCGTAGTTTGGACACCCCTGACCTAGAAGGGTCAACAAAATAAGTTTGACTTGGCCACAAAACATCAGGACATAAAACGTGTTCCTTGACTGCATGGGGGGGGGGGGGGGGACTTCGTGTCTGTTTTTGCAAAATCTAGCAGGGTTGGATGTTTTTCTTTGTCAGAAAAGGCTTCCTTCTTGCCACCCAGGCACTTACAGGCTGATACATTTTGATCATGAAATAAGTTCTCTACATCTACTGATGATGCAACTAAGGAATATTTTGTTATACAGAACTGATAGAATCTTAAAAAAAAAGACTGAAAAGCTTTAATTGAAGCCAAAGGTGCTTCAACAAAATACTTTGGAGTATTCCAGTCGGGTTTTGAGAATTGAATTTTGGAATTTTTATTCCGCGTTTGTGTCAATGGTGAGAATAAAATTATGTAGATGTAAATTGTCATTTCTGCTTTCTTGCAGCCGCAGCAAGTCGTCCAGAAAAAGCCTGCTCAGGTAAGAAAATGATCATGCAGGTGGACTCTGTAAGCATTTGACTCTGAATGGTTTGTATTGATTGGTATATGTCAAGTATTTACCGTATGGCAATATGGCTTTCAAATAAAATACTTTACAGCAGTGGTGTCCAAACTACGGCCCGGGGGCCATTTGCGGCCCGCCGTCCATTTTTCAGTGGCCCGCTACATGTGCGAAAAATGGCATTTGACTCAGTCCAGATAAAATAAACACAACAAAAATGTTTGGAGATGGTCAAAGTAAGAAGGGAGGTGCCATTAAAAGTTATTTTAGTTAACTAAAGCTAATGAAAACACAAACTAAAATAAAAAAAAACAATATTGTTACTGAAATAAAATAAAAACGAAAATGTTTTTTTTTAAAAAAACAAAAACTAGCTGAAACTACAGTACATTTTATGTTTACAAAATTAACTAGAACTAACTATAATTATAGCAAACGTCCTTTGTTTTCGTCTTTGGTAATTAATTTAATGCATGAGCCTTTGGGGATGATTTTGAATGTGATTTTTAGTAGATTTATTTTGATATAAACAGGAATAATGACGTTTGAAAGTATGTCACACGGAAGTGACGTCATCTAGCAGCAGCCAATAGAAAAGCACCAAAAGATGACGTCGCTCCCATGCTGTTTTTTTAATATTGCGCACAAGTAATACACGTTAAAAAAACAACAACAAACTAATAATACTGAAACTAACAAACTAAACTAAAAATAAGTATTTTTTTAAAGAACTATACTAATAAAAACTAACAGAACCACCCTGAAAACTAATAAAAACTATAATAACCCTTCTGCCATATTACAAATAAATTGGTTTATATACTGTAGCATTTTTCTAAATATGGAAAAGCACAAATAAATTATTTGTACTTTTTTTTTTTTAGGACTAAACGCAATATCTCTTCATAACATTATGTGGCCCTTGCGTCCCTCTGATTTTCTGTATGTGGCCCTTAAATGAAAAATGAAAAAACACCACTAATTTACAGGTTCCACTTATTCAGAAAATCAATTCAGTATGACTCACGTTTTCGAGGCTGGCTTGTTAGTTCTCTATTTGGAACCCAAATTCGCCACACAAGACAAAAGAAAATTCTCTGTCTCTGTCTGCAAAACATGCACTCCTTTTCTCCCCCCTCCCACACGTGCAGATGTAGCATATAATTGTGAGTTATGCCGTGTGCTCCCCATGTGAGTACATTCATTAGAGGGCCAATGGAAGTAGAATGGTAGAGTGAGTGAAACATGACACAGGACCCCCCGCCCCCCCCCCAGCATTCCCTCACTGTCCAGGAATCTACGCAGCTCCTTGTGTTTGCTGGTACAGGCCGCTTTTGCATAACTCACCTCTGATTTGTGGCTGTGTGGGAACGGCTCTTGAAGTCGTTGGGAGGTGCTGTGAGGCCCGGGGAGCTGCAAACCATAAAAATGTCCTCCGGCTCACCCACTTTGATAGGCTGCTTTATCTCAGCCCAAACAACGCCCGGCGAGAGCAAAACCTCAAAAACCATTTCATTCCGCTGTGAGGGGTGGGGTAGGGTTGACGCATCCGGAAGCGAGTTTAAACTCTTTAGCCTCGCGGCGTCCAAACTTTTTCATTTGAGGGCCACATACAGAAAATCAGAGGGACGCAAGCGCCACATGATGTTATGAAGAGAAATTGTGTTTGGTCATAAAAATTGTAGAAAAATGCTACAGTACATAAACCAATTTATTTGTAATATGGCAGTAGGGTTATTATAGTTTTGGAATTTTTTATTTAATTTTTATTTCGTTTTGAGTCTTGTTTTTTAAATGTAGTTAGTATTAATTAGCTTCAGGGTGGTTATGTTAGTTTTTTTTTAATTAGTTTTAGTTCTTTAATAAATGCTCAGTTTTAGTTTAGTTAGTTTCAGTATTAGTTTTATTTTTTATTTTTATTTATTTTTATTTTTTTTAATGTGTATTACTTTTTTTAATAATATTAATTATATATATTAATATATTAATATTATTTTAAACTTCCTTATGTTAAATGTTTTAAAGTTTGTTGAATAATGTTTTAAGATTGTTATTGTATGTTTTTTTTTTTTTTTTTTTTTTTTTTAGTAAATTTTGTAACCTATTTTTATTTTTTATTTTTTATTTTTTTTTTAAATTTTTTCCTCTGAATGTTAACTACTGTTTTTTGATGCTTATGTGTTGTCTTTCCTTGTGTAAAGCACATTGAGTTGCCTTGTGTATGAAATGTGCTATACAAATAAACTTGCCTTGCCTTGCCTTGCCTTGTGCGCAATATTTAAAAAACACCATAGGAGCGATGTCATCTTTTGGTGCTTTTCTATTGGCTGCCGCTAGATCATGTCACTTCTGTGTGACATACTTTCAATCATTATTATTCCAGTTTTTATCAAAATAAATCGACTAATCGACTCACCTTTGAAATCATCCCCAAAGGCTCATGCATTAATTTATTTACCAAAGACATGTTTGCTATAATTATAGTTAGTTTTGTAAACATAAAATGTAGTTTGTTAGTTTTCGTTTTTTTAAAAAGCATTTTTGCCTTTATTTTATTTCGTTAACATTTTTTTTAATTTTAGTTTTAGTTATTTCGTTAGTTTTCGTGGCACCTGTGTTTTTCGACACGCTCCCTTCTTACTTTGACCATCTCCAAACATTTTTGTTTTTGTTAATTTATTTGAACTGAGTCAAATGCCATTTTTAGCATATGTTGCGGGCCACTGAAAAATGGACGGCGGGCCACAAATGGCCCCCCTGGGCCGTAGTTTGGACACCTCTGCTTTAGCTTTTTTTTCTTTTTTTTCTTTTTTTTTTTTCTTATTTCTCAAGCCACGTTGTGAAAAGTTCAATCACCAGGTGTATTTTTAGTTTAGTCACGTTCAACCGCAGATGTACAGTTTAAACTGTCTGTTTAGCTTAATGCTAACAACCAATGCTAATCTCGTGCGCGGAAAAGACGCGTTCCATTTGTGAGATGTACTCAGACATTTTTTGGAAATACGCTTCTCATAACAAATTTAAAAAAAATAACTCGACTATACAAGCAATCAGTTTCCCGAAAAAATAATAAAAAAAAAACATTTTAACAGGATTTTAGTTTTGAATCAGAATTCACACTTTCACCTTGCCTGCATGCAATATTCTTTGTCAAGTTTGTATATAGCAGGCCAATATGATTAAAGGGTTCTTTTGTGGGGTTGTTGACACCCCCCCCACGCCAAATCCACAACGCTTTTCCCTCTGTCGTTCTCCTTTGCCCTCGTCACACATGGTAGCATTTAGCGGGCCCTTCAAGGGCGCCGCCTGCGAGCGCTAATGAATGGAAGCGGCGCTGCACGTTTCAGAAAACGCTTCGGCCGCTCGGTGGCTTTTCGCTCCCGTGGCCTGGGAAAGGAAGAAGGTTGTAAATCGTGCCAGTTAGCCTCTCCATATAACATGAAGCCATGTGGAAAATGAAATTCATCTCACCCGAGGAGGGAGTCATGTGTTAGTTCTGCTATGGTAGGAAAAAAAAAAGAAAAAAAAAGCTGCACTTGTATGACACAAGTTGGAGATTAGAAATAAAATGTATCTTGTCACTTCCTTTTTTTTTTTTTAATTATTAAAATCTTTTTTTTTTTTGCCTGTTCAGGAAAAGAAAAATCCAATGACAAAAGCCATTGACTTTTTATATTATATGCAATATTTTTTTGTACATTTCCTAACGAATCTGTTGTCTTAGACTTGACTTTATTGATCCCTTTGGGATGGCTCCCTCTGGGAAATTTACATGTCCAGCAGCAATGAGAACAGATAATAAAACAGAAAATAATTCAATCAATCAATAAATAAGGTTATGACACCAGAGATTTAATTAATAATAACAATAATAATAATAATAATAAAATGAAAAATAAAAATTCAATCAATCAATAAGGTTATTACACCAGAGATTGAATTAATAATAATAATAATAATAATAATAATAATAATAATAATAAAATGAAACATGCAAATTCAATCAATCAATAAATAAGGTTATTACACCAGAGATTGAATTAATAATAACAATAATAATAATAATAATAAAATGAAAAATAAAAATTCAATCAATCAATAAGGTTATTACACCAAAGATTGAATTAATAATAATAATAATAATAATAATAATAATAATTAAATGAAACATGAAAATTCAATCAATCAATAAATAAGGTTATTACACCAGAGATTGAAATAATAATAATAATAATAATAATAATAATAATAATAAGAAGAAGAAGAAGAAAAATAAAATGAAAAATAAAAATTCAATCAATCAATAAATAAGGTTATTACACCAGAGATTGAATTAATAATAATAATAATAATAATAATAATAATAATAATAAGAAAAATAAAATAAAAAATAAAAATTCAATCAATCAATAAATAAGGTTATTATACTCAATTATGTTTTGTACTGTAACTGGCATATTTTATCTTCTTCCTTGCTAGGAAGAAGAAGAGGAGGAAGAGGAGGAGGAGGAGGAAGAAGAGGCTGGGGAGTCCCCGGAGGAAGATTAAGCTTCCATACCATGAAAGCTCTACCTCATTCAGCTGTCAGGTCTTTCAAAGGGAAAAGACTACCTTGACCACTTTTTTTTTTGTTTTTTTTTAAATCTTTTCCACATGTCATTTTACGTTTTTTGTTTTTTTTCAGTCCATGTCCAGTATTTCACTTTGTCATTGGATGCTGGATGCAGAAATCTGCATGTTTCTCTTCCAATTTCCACAACATGCAAACACATCTTTGGCCATGTGGTCGCTCTTAACAGTCTCGGAAACGATTTTTTTTTTTTTTTCCGCCACTGAGAAATGTATTGTACAAATATTACAGCCGCCTGTTGCAAACTGACGTGTGACCACCAAGGACAGGGAGACACTTGAGTTAAGCAGCAAAATCCAGCCGTTTTTTTTTTCCGGCCATTTTGCCACTCGCTGCCGACTGAAGATGACATCACCGTTGCTCAGGGCTCAGACAACAACCAATCGCAGCTCAGCTTCAGAAAACAGGTGAACTGTGATTGGTCGACAGCAAGTGTCCCCGTGATAGATAAAAGCGGCTGGATTTTTCTTGATAACTCCTATTCCGCAAATGTAATATTAATCAGAATGTCATATTTAGACTAGCGAGGTCACATGTCGTCAAGAAATGTTTAACACATTCACTGCCAGCCCAGAAAAAATGCATTGCATCATTTGACGTCTTTTTCCGTCAAAGGCAGTGAATGAGTTAAGGTTGACTTCCTGTTTAATTAAGTTGCTTGCATATGCACAACATAGCTTTAAACTTCCGTTGTCCAATGTGGCACTGCAAAGATATAAATCCTCAGATGGTCTGCCTTGCAAAAACAACCTCATGAAAGCACAACACGCATTACCTCAGAACATAACAATACCTGGATTTTTTTCCTGGCATCGGACATCTCATCTCACACTGTAACACGCAAGGTTGGAGCCTTGCGTGGAAATCGCTCCGCTTGTTACGTCAGTGCTTTGTGGTCACTGATGTGCGGCGCCTTCTCAACGTTTTTTTTTTTTTTTTCCCCAAAACTACCTCCGACTCAGCACAATCCGCTCTTGAAACGTCGCCGAAGCGACGCGCAAGGGAAGGGCAGCGCGCGCTCGCGTTTATGTGTTTGGAACTGACTTTATGAATACTGTATTTTGAAAAGCGAGGTCAATGCTCGCTGACGTCTTCTCGTGAGGAAACCGCATTTTTGTCCGCAGCTGTGTCGTTTCGATCAGGCGCGTCCCGGCGCGATCCAAGAAGAAGCTCAAGTCAGGTTTGCGGCCGTTACAACTTAAGAGACGACAAATATCAACATCGATTTAACGATATCCAGAAATTTAGTTTTTTTTTTTTTTTTGGGGGTGCATTGTTTGTATTTCTAAAAAAATACATATTTTATGTTTGTTTTGAACGCATTAAAGGGATACTTTGCTTAAATCAGGGATACTTATTAACCATTTTTGACAGTCAATAATAAATTTGATATTTTCATTATTTTTCATGTCCAATTAGTAGCTTTAAAAACACATTTTGCAACTTGCTGTGGACTGAAAATGACATCACAAGGGCTCGGGTAACCAATCACAGCTCAGCTAGTGAATGTCACATGACCAAACCTAGACAACAGGTGAGCTGTGATTGGTTTACCTGAGCCCTTGTGATGTCATTTTCAGTCGACAGCAAGTCGCAAAATGTGTTTTTAAAGGTACTATTTGTACGTGGAAAAATAATGACAGTATCAAATAAATTATAGACAAAATATGAAGTTTTTATTGCTATAATGGGCTAAATAAGTGAAGTATCCCTTTTATCGGGTCATATTGGATAAGTAATTGGTTTCTAACTGCCGCAAAATGATGGCAAAGTACTACTTTTGTGTAAACAAAACTCACTTCCTTATTTTCCAAGATAGCGCCAAAATATTCTTATATTAGACATGGCTGTGTCCTTAGCACAAAAATGTGAATAATTGAGGATATGCTAAGGAAAAAAAAAACATTTAAATCTGCGAATGGGTGAATTCTGTTCTGTCTACGTTTACGACCTGACAATTTGCTTCTTGAGCGATTCCTGGTGGGCAAAAAAAAAAAACAAAGTCAGTTGTCTGTTTTTATATACTTAAAACTCAAAAGCAGCTATCGTTCATTTATGCGCTCTAATCTACTTCAATGTTTCTCTATGATAATGCAACATATTTTTCCTCATAAACAAACTGGGACAATAGTTAACTTGAATGTTTTTTTTGTTTTATTTGTTTTTTTATGGAATGGGTAGGGCTGTTTTTTTCTTTTTCCTGATTGTATTACCTACAGTATGGTTGAACTGTACCTCGAAAAGTATCAGCTAACAATGGACTAATCACGTCACTACCTCCTGTTCCTGGTCGGTTTACTTTCAGTATGAACAATGCTGAATGATGTTAATAATCACCGGTATGTATCAGGACTGCAGAAGATCCTCATTTGAAAGTGCTTTCTCTAATCTCAGTACATTTCTTACGCTCAAGCGGCTTTCAGATTTGAGTTTTGTATATTGTATTCATGACTATGTTTTCAATTAGATGGTATACTTGATTAGGTGTCCCGTGTACGCAAATGTGATTTTTTTTTTCTTCTTCTCTTGATATATGGTTAAACCAGATGTATACGGGATAGTTGTTTTTTTTTTACTTTTGGGAGGTGTTATTGTACCGTTTTTCCACCGTAAGGCCGGAGGTAGAGCCTCAGAGGGGCTGCATCGATCTTTTCAACGGATTATTCTCGCGACAAATGTGACGCTGTCCTCTTGGTGTTTGTGTACAGATGGCGTTCAAAGGCATTTCTACAACATTTGCTGTTAACCCAAAAAAAGTACCAGCGTTTGCAGCCAACGTTTTTGTGAAGTCTGCCTTCGTTTGACTGAGATGATTGTTGAAGCCACTGTGGATGAACTTTCAGCTCTGGGAGTCTTATTTTTATTTTTTTTTACTCATCATAAACTTTATATTCTCGTACAATCAGATACACGTTACTACCTCTCTATAGGCCTGTTTTTACCTCAATCTCAAACCTAAATACTGTTTTGACATCCAGGGAGAGCATTTGGGCGAACATCTTGAAATGTACATTTTATATGACTGTTTTTCTATTCACCTCAAGTGAACTTGTAACTTTTATTATGTAGTAAAAGCTGGGAGGCACGTGGTTGGATTTTTCCAAGCTCTCTCCACTGTTTTTTTTTTTTTTTTTTTTCCTTTGACAGCATCTAACGTCGAAAGTATCTAACTGTTTTTGTTATTGTTTTCCCTATTCACTTCCTGTCTTGGATTACGCTACAATTTTTACTCGCTTGCTAAAAGTCTTCATAGATATTCACTGCGTTTTATTCAGCACAATAAAAAAAACAAAACAAGTATGGCATCCAGGACGTGTGATTTTTGTGTGTGATGCTGTCAACAATTTTTTATACATGAAGTCCTATTCAGACTCGATTTGCATATGAAGCTTGAGCTGCTGGTATAAACAGAAAAAAATCCCCTGACGATCATCCTTGAAAGTTGACAAGAACTGCTCTATGTAACAAAATATTGAAAAATGAATCTTGCATGGATACAGTAGATAGTTCCAAACACTTATTCAAAAACATTGGAAAGCTCTAAAATGAAGACATCTTTTTGGGCGAGATAAAAGAAAAAGAAGCAATTTGAGTTCAAGTGCTCATTCATCATTCAATTTTTCAAATAATACCATATTGGAATCAAAAAGTACTTTCCCCCCATTTAGAGAATCCATTGACATTCTGTTGTGGTTTCATTCATATGGTGGACCACAAGATCACCAAAGTACCTGTCAATCACTTCGGAAAAAAGCGGAGACAAAACCACAAGGAAATGACCACAAACGCTCATAAGGGAATAGTCACTGACCACAATTATTTTTTAGTAAAGTCCGTTGACTTTTTCGACTTCGTTCTTTGTGGCACTGCACAATTTAGCTTTGGTGGGAAAAAAAAAATTCCAAGCCTGGCTCAAATGGGAACATTAGGTACAAACCAGTCGAGCTTCGACATGTTAGCTCAGTTTTGCCCTTATGAATATTACCTGGCTACGTGGCATGGGATGAAGTTGCTGGTGACCCTCTTGTCCTCATCTTGAAATGTGTTTTTTATTTTTATATGCGTTTTTAAAGCAGTGATGGAGTGACTCAAAACTGACTCACGTCGTCGGCCCCTTTCCGAGCTGAGTCAGTGCGTCGTCACTTCCATTGTGGAGTTTAATCATCGAGGAACATTGCCAGTCCTTTTTCCTTCTTTCCAATACTTGGATTGAAGTTTGTTTTTCTTCCATTCATCCTCTTTTCTACACTGCTTTTCCTGTTCAGGGTGGCAGCCAACTTTGGGATGAAGGCGGATAACATCCTGGACTGAACACCAGTCAGTCACAGGACACAGAGAGACAGACTACAACAACAACAACAACAACATCAATGAGTTTTTTTTTTGTTTTCTCTCACTGTATGCACTATAGATAAAACTCATTTTGAGCTACAGTACTAAGGTCCTCAACTCTACTTTATTTATAAAGCACTTTAAAACAACCATTGCGGCATACAAAGTGCTGTACTTGGAATAAAAAATTAATCATGCAGTAAAGACAGGTAAAACAAAACAAATAAATACAAGTAGGTAAGTAAAAAAGTAAATACAATTAATTATAAATTAATAACACAAGAAGTAGGAAAGTGAATAAGTAAATAAACGTGGTTTGTAGCCTTTCATTCAGTTTTGATATCGGATATGAAATACATGCATTTATACAATTCAAAACTAATTATGTGGAACTTTCTTCTGTTTTAGGAAACATCTGTAAGCAACATGATGTAATTATTTTTGTAGTCAACAGCTCCCTCTAGTACCCAAGCTAGGGCATTACAAGTTAAACACAACACACGTTTGCGATTGTACACTTCCTATGTGCGTCCATTCCAACTTACAATGTCTAGTCAGGCATGTTAAATTTACAGTCGTATTGGAGTACATGATTATTGTATTAGGAACGAAAAGTGTCAATTAATAAGAATGTTATATATTTTACTGCGTAGTGGTTCCACTTCCGGTAACACTCTGGATCCAGGAAGTGGTGACTGACAGCTTCGGTGGTGCAACCGGAATACAACATCTGCGTTTAAAAATATAAATTTGTCATTATGTCTGCTAGAAACCCTGGGACCCAGCTCGGTAAGTGCCAACTCAAGCAAAAAACAAATAAATAAAATCGTAGATCATGGCTACGCAAATATCTGTTCGTCATTCGAAACGTGTGTGTCTGTTTGCTTAAAAAGTAACACTTTAGAGGTAAACGACCTGCAAAACGCAGGGATGGAGCTGTGCGAACTAGTGTGACACAATAAGACGGACTTTTTCTTGCTTCGTTGTAAAGAAATGTTGACTGAAAGTTGTCTCGTGATCGTGTAATTAACAACTCATGACCATGACTACTGCATCTCGAACCCTGCTTTCTCCTGACGTCAAGGCTTCAAACATTATTTTTTTTAAAAAAGACATGGCTTTAACCTATTCCAGTGCATGGGTTTTCCTTAATAACTTATTGCTGCAACTGAGAGTTAATAAAAAGACATATGACCCATTTTCATGGTGTCAAACATGGAGAAACCTGTCACATGTTTTTTTTTTTTTTTCTGTCCCAATGTACATCAGATCTGGAGTGGGTCTCCAAAGTGAGAGTGAACACGCAAGCTGTGCTTAGGAGAGCTCAATACATCCAAGGACTGAAGCTCCCCAAGAAACAGTGGCAGGTACGCAATAATGTTGTCAACATTTGCATTGCTTTCAAAGGAGACGTTAAGCAATTTTCAAGTCTGAGAAATGCAGACTCGCAGAGCTAAGTATTTTTCAAAGCGATACTTGAAGAGAGAACCACTGTTTTAATATATTTATGCTCGTTTGCAGGCTGCCTGGCTGCTGAAGGCCATCACGTGTATTGACCTGACCACTCTGGCCGGAGATGACACGCCGTCCAATGTCCACCGGCTGTGCATGAAAGCCACCCAACCTGTCCAGTATGAGCTCCTCAAGAAAATTGACATGCACGATAAAGGTCTGCTTAGCATTTAAACACGCTAGCTTACACAAAACATTTATTTTGTAAATCCATTTTACTCAACGGGTTTTGTCATTCATGCCTTTTTCTCTGTCGACCATCCGGCAGTTCTGTTTCCAGCCTGCAGGGAGAGACACAGACCAATTGAAATCATTCTCTCTGTGCTGTCTCTGTTTTGTTTCCGCAAAAGGAGTGACAACCGGTGCAGTGTGCGTGTATCCGTCACGCGTGGCCGATGCGGTCAAATCACTAAAAGCTGCCAACTCCAGTCTTCCGGTTGCATCGGGTTCGTAGCCCCCCCCCAAAAAAAAAACGCCAATTAATTCCAATCAATAAAGTTTTGTCATTGAATCAAAATGTCCTCTTCCAGTGGCCACTGGTTTCCCCGCAGGTCAGACCCCGTTGGAAACGCGCCTGTTGGAAGTTCGCATGGCTGTAGCGGACGGCGCCACTGAGATCGACATCGTCATCAACAGGACACTCGCTCTCACCGGACAGTGGGAAGGTAATGAAACCATCAAAAACTAATAATAAAAAATGTTTTACCGCTTCGTCATAAAACAAACAGTTAGTTTTTGACTTCCACAGCCATGTATGATGAGATTTGTCAGTTCCGAGAGGCATGCGGCGACGCTCACATGAAGACCATCCTGGCCATCGGCGAGCTGGGCACCTTCACCAACGTCTACAAGGCCAGTTTGGTCGCCATGATGGCCGGTCAGTTTCACACAAGCAATATAATATTTTTTTTTTTTGCTTTTGTTGCGATTTAACTGTGTCCCTAATTTTCTTTCTGGTTGTTCTTCAAGTTATGTTTTCATAGTCGAATAAATGTGACTATTTGGCTTTTTATATGCTGCAAAAGAGGTTTTTGAAAGCTCACTTCAGTCAGTTTGTCGTTTTGATGACAAAAAAACATATTCACACTCACTCAGATGCTTTGCTAGCCGTCACGTAACGAGCTGATTACAGAACCGAATCGTCAGGGGCTCTGATAGACATCATTATTATAACGCATTGCTTTTGTCACCACTCTCCCTTCTTAATCTCTTGTTCCTATGAATTGCGTATGAGATTCCTGAAATTGAATGATAATTTCACCTATTAATCTCTGACGCGGGCTATTTTCCTCCACCAGTTTCACCCCAACCCCCACTTCGCACACAAATGAATGGAGCGTCATTACCGCCACCCCGTATTTAATAACCGTTATCCATTATCTGGTAATTAAGACACCCCATGACGAATCTTTAAGGATTATGCCACTTTGAGGGAGAGAAGAGGGAGAAATGCTAAAAAAGAAAAAAAGAAAAAGACCTGACTGGCAAAATACATAGCACAGGTCTTTAATGAACTGGAAAATGTTCATCTTGTTCTGTTCCGTAATGAACAGTCATTATACACCAGGGAGACAGAAGGGCTGATTATCACTCTATAGTTTGTGGATCATCTATTAAAAGAATGTCATTTCATCTTCTATTTTTATCGGCAAAGCTGATAATTGGCTGTGAAGGAAGGAAAAATGAAGGATTTTATTGATGGGAGTACAGCGGCCCTCTGTTAGCATCAGCGGCAACATCTGTTCTTGTCTGACCGCAGTATCAAGAGTCCACTTTACACCTTCCTGTAATGTGGCCGACTGTTGAGATTTAAATGGAAAGCCACCAATCTGGATGGAAAAAAAATGTATGACGAAACCCCCCCCCCCAAAAACGCTGTTTATTTTGGTATTTTGACCATTTTTCATTTTATGTAAATAAATGCTCTAAATGAAAATATATAAAAACATTTTCATTTTCCTGAAACAAACGTAAAAATAGAAAAATCGGACAATTGTTTTTCTGTATATGCTGTATAGTATTTTTGTCCAGAATGCAAATGACACTTGCTAAAAAAAAAAAAAAAAAAGCCTTCAACTGTACAACTTACACTTTAACCCACCAGGTTCCGACTTCATCAAGACGTCCACGGGAAAGGAATCAGTCAATGCCACCTACCCTGTTGCCATAGTGATGGTGAGGGCCATACGAGACTACTTCCTACGTACAGGTCACAAGGTAATGTGTCATTATTCATTAAATTGTCACACTCGTTTAATTATGACAAGTACAAAGTATATACAAAATGTTTATATAGTAAAACCCTGCTCCAGCATTATTATACTTATTAAAATGAAGCCAAAAGTAATTCTCAAAATGTGGTACACTAGTGGCTCCCTCTAGTGGTATGTGAAAGAATCACTGAATTAAATGATTATTTTTTATTAATCCAGTAAAATTCAGCAGTAATTGTGTAATTCTCCACACTTTTTTTTTTTTGCCGCGTAACAACTCCCACATAATACTTCATTCCACATTACTTACATTTTCCGCACAATCTAACGTTAAATATCAACTTTTTCCCCATTCATTTTCAATGGGACAGACACTGAACTTTTTCCTAAGTATTACTTGCCACGCCCACTTCCATAGATATAACTTATCATCATGACCAGGTGTCTGATTTATGGTCGTCTCAATTTACTTCATAAGCATTCCACATGCATTCAGATTTCAGCATTCCCACGCAATTTCTCCAGAAATTGCACTTAGTCTAGTTAACGTTGACGTGCAGTACAGTTACTGTCAACACTAGGGGGAGCCCAAGAGAGGAACAAACAAACAAAAACATTTCGTCCAGCTAGTTCCTAGCAGTCTAATCAGACTCGCGTGGGCCCTCAGGTGGGCTTCAAGCCAGCGGGGGGCATCCGGACAGCCAAGGAGTCTTTGGTGTGGCTTCTGCTGATCAAAGAGGAGCTGGGCAACGACTGGCTCACTCCTCACCTCTTCCGCTTGGGAGCCAGCAGCCTGTTGGCTGACATTGAGAGACAGGTGGGCGGGCGCATGACTGACGATGAACGAAGTCACTCGACAAACAGCGGAAATGTCGTAATAATGAAGGCGTTGTCGCTTGTGCAGATTTATCATCACGTAACCGGACAATATGCTGCCTACCATGAGCTTCCAATGGCCTGAAGCTGTGGAGAGGCTTCAAAAAACAACAACAAGGACCTCAAGTTCACCACACAAGCCTACCAGTTTCATTTTCTATCAGAGTCATGTTCAGTTAGTTCTGTTAGAAACTTGGATCAGTTTCTGTGCGTCCTTTTTATACTTTGACCATCATTAACCGATTCACCGATTCACCATTTTGCAGCAATTAGCATTGGAATATTACGGAAGCGTATTGCATTCACTTGAAAAAAAATAAAATAAAAAATCTGTTTTTCTGACTAATGTTTTTGGGAACTTTGTTTTATACAGTTTTATTTTTTTTTATTTTTGTTTTTTTTCAATATTTTTTTTCTGTCATAAAAAAAAATTATTTCAAAAAAACAGAAAAAAAAAATATTCAGAAAAACGGGGGGGAAATTACTCCGAAAAACAGGGGGAAAAACATCATTAAAAAAAATGATTCCAAAAAACAGAAAAAAAAAATTCCAAAAAACAGAAAAAAAAAAGATTCAGAAAAATAGAAAAAAAAATATTACTCTGAAAAACAGGGGGAAAAAATTACTCCGAAAAACAGGTGGAAAAACATCATTTAAAAAAAAAAAAAAAAAAAAAAAAGAAACGGAAAAAAAATTATTCCAAAAAACAGAAAAAAAAATTATTCCAAAAAACAGAGCACCAACTTCTGTTTTTCGGAGTAATTTTTTTTGGAACTCTGAACTCCAAGTGACTTGTTTCAGACCACTGACCTGCATTTATGACTGGATAGCCCGTACACGCCAGTGCAAGCCTTTTAAGTCACAGGTCACATTAAAAAAGTTTTTACACGCTTTTGGGTTTTAATGAGTTAATAATAAGGTTTCCTAATGGACATTACAGCCATTTTGTACAGAGTAGCTACATTTTCTGGGGGAGTTTGTCAGATTGACTGATTTTCTTTGTATGTTTGACTGGAGCTATCAAAACAACTTCAAAAGGAGATCAACAATCCTGTGTTATTTTTGCCTGAGACTCGGAATCACATCCGCGGCGGCTTCTTTCAAACTTTGCTGCGTGATTGCTCGGTTACCCTTCGAGCGTTCCGACCTTCCCCTGCGATGCGCGCCGAATCCGTTATGGAGGATTCTCCTTCTTAATTTCATTAGCCAACTGAAGGGTGCGGGCGGATTAATGGAGGGTTAAGTGAGTTTAAAAGATCTGATTGAACAGCTCACAAAAAGTGAGGAATCATTTGAAGACCAAAAAAACAAAAGCCAACTTTATTCTCTCTCTTCTTTTTTTCAAATAAGATATCAGAAGACTTGACCTTGAAGGAAAGAAAGTGTAAATGAGTGAATTAATTACGGGAGTGTTTGGGAGAAAAACGCAGGATTTGATGGGGGATAAACTCCGGGGAGCAGTTTGGCTGCTGCACAAGGAAGGGAAGGGCTGGGAATGAGGCCATGCTACGTGAGGTTTGATGCTGACAAACTTGGCAATGAAGGAATCAAAACCGCCATTTACAGCTGTTTATTTGTTTAAACTAGTACAGCGTTCCTCAAAGTGGGATACGTCAGCTCCCTCTTGTGGTAAGCGAAAGAATCACTGAATAAAGGTTTGATATTTAAACCAAAACCGCTTGGCAATTTTTTTCCCCATTTCATTTTTATGTATGAAGGACCCCCCCCCCTCCAAAAAAAAAAAAAAAAAAAAAGTGCCTTTTTTTAAAAATTTTTTTTTTAATTTTTTTTAAAACAAGCAGTACAGTACTTTTTAGGAATATAAGTCGACAATGTATTAGAGCAAAGTATTTCTTTATTTTTTGGGGCTCCCTTGTGTACTGTAAAGGACATTTGTTCTATATTTCATTCCATGAGTAGAACGTGGCATCTTTACTATATAATGATAAATAATAATAAATAATATATACATATACAAATATAATAGTATAATGTAAAAAAATAAAAATAAAATAATTATATATAATATCAAATAAATAAAATATAAAATTACATATAATATTAAATAATAAAAATTACACACAATATAAAATATAATAAAAAATATATAATATAAAATAAATAATATAATAAAATAATATACACATACATACAAAATAAATTCTCAACTCAACTTTATTTATAAAGCGCTTTACAAACAGGCATTGCTGTATACAAAGTGCTGTAAATAAACATAAACATCAGTTTTCGCAGTAAACAAGAATAAAGCAAACATTTTGAAGTGCGAATACAGATTTTTATTTTTTTTTACAAATAAATACATTTTACATCAGTAAATAAATAAGTAGTGAATAAAGAGACAAATAAATACATAAATAAGTAACAATTTAATAAAATAAATAAGCAATAATAATAATAATCAATCTCTTATTGCACATCCATCCAGCCAATTTCTATACTTTCTATCCTGACTCGAGTCTGGGATGAGCTGACTTTGTGATTTATCGAGACTGAATGATGCCATCGCTGATGGAAATAAATGATGCAGACTGACAACTTTTAAATTGTTTTCCCTTTTGGTTCTCCACACCCACTACCACTAAAGATTAAAAAAAAACACACACACACACACACACACTCCAAAAGCTCTGTGTGAGGTGTGGACTAGGCGGCAATGATGGAGTGCTCGTATGGCTCGCTTCTTGATGGATTAGTCGCACTTACATAAAGGCATGTAGATCATCTCAAATCTGAACCATCGGTCAGCGCGCTGCCACTTGATAAGATGGAGGCTGGAACCCGCTTGATTGATTCGCCAGGCCATCGACTCGGATCCCTATCACGCACACACACACACACAAAAGCGGCCGCGCCGTTTCGCTTCATTAGGTTCAATTGAACGGTTTTGTTCAGGGGTTCGAACCTTCGCTGGGTATTCTTTAAACATCCTGTTTTGTGTCATAGTCCCACTGAACACGTTCAATGTAAATAACTGTAGCTTACTCGTGTTTGAGCTGGGTTGTAACGATAACCAAACATCACGATACGATAATTATCGCGATATTGTGGGGGCGTTGGAAATATTTAAAAAAGATCACAAATTTCTAAAAAAAAAAAAAAAAAAAAACATAACAGCAATGCATATAAACCACCTACAATCTCTATTAATAGTGAGGCTAATGCTAATGCAAGCACACATTGATCGCTTCACAAGAAAATTCGGTTCCTCTTCATCTGACAATTAGCATAGATTTTAAACATAGAAGGCCAAAACATCCCTAATGAAAATTAAATTGCGCTAATAAAATAGCCACTAGAGGATGCTAGAACGGCACAAATGGAAAACAACCTGACTTTTTTTTTTTAACAAACGTGTTCCTTTTAAATATTGTGAACATGACGACGACGATATTGTGGCAGTTTTAATATCGCGATATCACGATATTGCCCTTATCGTCCCTAGTTGTGCATTGTGCAGGTTTGTTTGCATTGCACCCCCGCCCCTCCAACCACCCACCAAGAGGTCGGTTTGGATGAACACCCGGCGGCAGGCCAGCGGTGATCAAGTCCCTCACGCCTGACAAATCGTCTTGCTCAGATTGATTGTTTTCCCCCTTGTTGAATTCATCAGTGTTTCTTTAGCCCGCAGCGGCGGTGAAAAACGACACTTTCCCAGGCCCCGGCGTCCCACACGTAGTTTATGATGAAGAAAAAATGGCCGAGCGGCCCACGCCGTCAGTAATGGCCCCACTATCCATTATGAACGGCACTTTGGATTTGTCATGCTGTTTGCGGCGGATGAAGAATGAATGTACATGTTTTAAAAGGAAAAAAAAAAAAAAAATGTCCCTGGACGCAGTCTTGCTATTGGACGTCACAGCCGCTGTGTTTGAATGATATTTTAACAATTGTAAGGAGGAATACGCGTACATTTATTTTATTAAATATTTAGTCATGAAATTTGAAATATGAGAATGATCTATTTAATACTAAGTTCATTATAAGATTAAGCATAAACAACAATTTTATTAAAAAATATGTTTTCATATTTTACACATTGTTTCACCTGTTTATTAAAAAAAAATCAGTTTATTATGAATACAGTAAGTTAAAGGAAATTATCAATAAAATTTAAAAATTCAAACAATGGGATTGAACAATTATTAAGGTAACATTTTAGATTTTTTTTTTGTTAACTTATTGGTTGATTAAGATTTAGCTTATGACAAAGATGGTACAATAATTTACAATATATTTAATGTACAATATAATTTTTTATAATATTTAATTAAAAAACACAAAACAATAATATTCAGAGATTTAGTTCATTAAGCATAAACAACCAATTTATTGCTAAATATGGTTTCATATTTTACCCACATTGTTTAACCTAATTTTTATTCAACAAGAAATCAATTTATTATGAATATAGTAAGTAAAAGGAAATGATCAACAACATTTAAAAAGTCAAACAACGAGAATGAACAATTATGAAAGTAACATTTTAGAATTTTTTAACTTAGTATTGGTTGATTAAGATTTAGCTTATGACGAAGATGATGGTAGAATAAAAACGTTATTGTATTAAATAAGTTCAATATAATTTTATAATATTTAGTTTAAAAAATGAACAATATTTATTGAGAGATTTAGTTCATTAACAACACAAAAATTGATTATTATTAAAATGAAATCTATTTCATACTGTAATTATGACTTGACTACTTTATTAGTGTTGATGGTATTTATGTTTAAATTCGGTTACATTACTGCTTAAGTAATTAAAAGGTTTGTATTGCGATCCTCATTTTGAAGGCGGGGCTTGGTCTGGTGAGTGACATGGGTGTCAGTGAGCGATTTCACGTTGAGCTTTTCTGTAAAATCAAATTATTTGAGTGGAGTTATTTGATACAATTTTTAACAATATATACGGGGGACGACTTTACTGTACAAACAGTTTCCCAGTTGAAGGTCATTTGTAACATGTTGCTTTGATCACAAAAAAAAAAGCCCCTCCCTGACTTCCAGACCGTTTGTGCTCAAACATCCGCGCGGAAGCCGACTCAAGGTTGGGCCAGGTGAAATTCAAAGCAAGAATAATTGGCCCTCCACCGCAACGATATTAATGATACAATTAGAGCGGGTCTTTGGTTTCCTCGGTGCCCGAAACAAGTTGTGATAGGTGATACCGGGGGACCTCACGAGTGTCAGTCCGATCCTTCTGATGCCGCGCTGATCCCGCAAAAGTGGGAGGCTGGCACGCGCTCATTTCCCGTGGCGCCGCCGCCGCCTTTGAGCGCTGACCTTGGTTGGATGCTCCCTCGTGGCGGCAGAAGAGATGGAATACATGTTTGAGAGATCAAACCGGTCCGGCCTCGCCTCGCCTCGCCTCACCTGTCTCGGGCTCGCTCGCAATTAGAAAAAGTTGATCAGCATCGATTCGGATGAAGCCGCGCCGCTCTCATGACACGTTCCAACCGGAGCCATTCTAATTAGATTTTATTATCAGCTTGGTTTATTAAATCGCTGAAAAATGACTGATTGATAGGTTTGCCAGGGTCAGCGAATGCGCCGCAAGGTTGTGTGCCGAATAGATTGACAAGTTGCACAGTATACTTTTGTCCGTGTTCAAAGGTGAGCTCATTTCGTAGGCTACAAATTACGAACCGATAAATTCAAACCGAGTTTGGGTGCCCAGAAGAATCACAATCAAAGATAAAATAAATACAGTCAAAGCTACAGTCAAAAAAACTTGGAAAAAGTTTTTTTTTTTAGACTTGGAACGGATTAAAATTATTTACATTAATTATAATGGGAAAAAGTGTTTTGGATTTCGAACAAATCGCTTTTAGAACAGCCTTTTGGAACGGATTATGTTCAAAAACCGAAGTTTGGCTGTAAATACACAAATGAATAAATAGCTTTAACTTTTAAGTACAAAACATTAACTCCCCCCCTTTCCCTCCCAACTTATTTCTCTGCAGTTTTCATTGACCTTTCTGTCATTATGTACATTTCTTATTAGTTTTCAACAGCAAATTCGGTAGAGTTAATTTTCTCGAAACAGTCCATTTGGTCTCACTCTAAACAGAGTAAAATCTACACTTGGAAGCAAGCAAATTTTGCTCAAAGTATTTTTAGTGTGTACGAGAGAATTTGCCTATCCCATGAAAAAAACTGTGAAAGTTTTTTCGCTCAAGTAAATTTTGCAATGAGAAATTGACTACATTTTACTAGTTTATTAAAAAAAAAAAAAAGCTACACAAGAGTTGAGGAACAAACTCACAACCTTCAGCCACTCTACCACCTGAGCTTTGCCACGCCTACTTATATACAAAAGTAAACCAAAAATCTTGGAGTTATGAAGTTGCATGGCAGGTAGTAGATTAGCTGTCTCCCAACCTGAAGTTGTCGGTTTGTTCCTCAACCCTTGAGTGACTTTTTTTTTTTTAATATATTCTATCCTCTTTCAAGTGTAAATTTTACTCTGTTCAGAGTAGAATTTACTGTACAGAATTTATGGTAATATTCAAACTGTGCACATCATTCCAGTGGTTTTGTAATCTTAAGTAAAATTATTAGGAATAAAACCTGGTGGTACTTTAATTAATAATTTTTTTCACTGGTGTGGAATCACTGTCTTCTCCAAGCAACAAAGAGTGTTTACTTTTTTTTAGCATTATGTATTGAAATATGAACTGTTTACATTATTATGCGTTTGGCAAAAGGTTGGACAAAGAATGTGCACAACTTTGAGCACTAAAACAGAACAATGACGTCCAGGCGAGTCCGCCACATTATCCTCCATTTTACAAGCCAGAGTAATTAAATTTGAAGCCGTCATTATAAAAAGATCATTTAACTCACATTTTCCATCAGTTGGAAGTCAGGAAATCCATATTAAAAATGTCACAAATTAAAAATTCTCTTTTTTTTTTTTTAAATACATAATTGAGTTCTATATTAATTTGATTGATCAATTCAGATAATTGAACTCTTGCTTTACTTCGTCGAGGCTGAAACAAATAAGCAATAAAAGTCTGGTCGGACTCTCGTTGCAAACTTCGCCTGAGACCTCCAGCAAGAATGCGAAACAGCGAAAGAGAAAAAGTTGCCGCATTTATTTATTCAGCCATGTTTACTCAGATTCATTTTCCCTCCAGGACATGGCTGCAGCTTGTGTGTCTCCTCAGCGTGGGTGGCTACCGAGGGGAGGTGAGGGCTGTTGCAACTCCAAGCTTCTTTTAAAGTTCCAGTTGTGGACTGGAGCTTGTTCGGGGGATGGGGGAGGCCTTTGCAGAGATCCACCGCTCGGGGGCGGAGGGCAGGGAAAGGCTTCACAATGCTTTCCTGTGGCAACAGAAGAGGCTTTCTTATCTATTTTGGATGATATCGCCACACGCCATGAAAGAAGCCAGGTGCCTAGGCCAGAGGGGTTGTCGGACCTCCAGAGGAAGAGCAGTAAGAGGGCTGGACTAGAAATACTAAGTTGAAAAGTTCTGTGGTGATTTTGAACTTGGTCTCACGTTGGGCAAAAAACTATCAGTGTGAATACGGTGGAACATCGCTTGGATTTGTCTGGATTTTCAGTAATGTTTACAGTATCTTGACATGCAAAGTAAAATATATATATATAAAAAAAAGGGGCTTCCATAAATCACAACTTTTACATTTAAAAGAACCAGTCTTGGGAAGGTCTGCTAGCTTAATGCTAATGACACAATGTAAAACACCATAAATGGGCTAATAAAACTAGCATCAACGTTTGTGTTCTACTCTTGTGTTCAACTCATAATTGAACACAAGCAGCGCAGAAACGAACTGACGACAATATTTATCCTCTGCTAAACTGACTAATATTAAAGCTTAAACCCAATTCACACTGGCGGCGGAACGGACCCGGTGCGTTTTGGTACGGGAACCGTACGGTCGCCGCAAGGATAGAACACATTCGAGTCTACATGTCAATTCACACCAGCTGCGGTGCGGAAGGTTTCCGCAAACGTTCTATTTTTTTCCGGACGCCGCATGCGGAATTTCATGAAGCTGAAGAAATCACACGAGCCGGACAGGAAGTCGGGCATCTCGCATCAAGGTAAATCCGGTATATTTCAAAATAAAATGGGTTGCAAACTCTTTTTTTTTGGGAGGATAGCTAGCTAGCTACATAGCATGACATGAGTCGGACATTTAAGACAAAAAAATAAATAAATTAAACACGATAAAATGACACTATTTAACTCATTTATTCCCAATAACGTATAAATACGTTTTTTTTTTTTTAATGTTCCAAGTGTCCCAAAGCTTTGATGCAGCCTCTCAACTGCAAAGAACGGTTGCAGAAATGGTAGTTATTACACAAACGGCCAGCAGGTGGCAGCAGAGCAAAGGAGATCAACCAGGGCCATGTAGAAAAAAAGCTCAATTACTTACAATTTTAAATAGATTTGTGAAAACTGATGAAATTTATCTCTCTTGCTGCAGAACGGAAACAGATAGAAACAAACTTTTTGTCCCTGATGAAAGAAGAGACTTTAATCCTTCATTTGGTAGGTTCCATGCTTTTATAGCAATTGAACACAATATTCTGTGGAACTTGCAAAATCAGTCAAAATCCAGTAAAACAGCCGGGAGCGAACGGGACTGCGAAATGTGAAAATGGCTGGGAGTCAAAGAGTTAAACAGAAAACATACTTAGCCATGGTAGAAGTCTCAGAAATAATGTCCAAAAAGCATATTGATGTGACAACAGGCAAGCGTGGCTATTGTTTACAAATAGGACTCTATATACACGGTTGTTATTGCGTGAACTCAACTCTCCAGCGTGAACCCCACGTGATCTATGTGTTGTATACGTCACCTGTTAATACCCCAATTCAGCTGTAGAGGTTCCACAGTGAATTAGTCTTCAAATCTCACACCTAACTAGCTCGTCGATATCCCTATGGAGAATCATCTACATTCACCTCAAGCGTCGGGTCAACAGCAGAACCTCTGGAAGCACGTGATACCGCAGAGGCACAGAAATTTGACTCATGGCCTAGTAATATAAATCTAGAGGAATCTCTGTCGGAGCAGCACGGACAGAATAATTGTTTGCAATGGGAAATCTCAACGGAGTCCTCAGAGCTCATTCGGAGGCGTTTGAAGTGAGCGCTGACATTGAAGAAAGCCAAGGGCGGCGAGGGAGCGAGGGGCCTTTCAAACGAAGAGAGGAGCGCCGCTCACCTTCGAAATTACGAGAAGCGATTTCAAGAGCGTCAAGTTTGGGAGTGTAAACTGAGGTGGGAAGATGTGAACATCTCTGTACATGAGATCATTAAAAATGAAACGAGCTGGGATTGCAAAGTACAACAGTATTGATCTCGACATCTACCTGCTGATGCATGCATCACTATTTGTATATAGTACTAAGCCAAACTTTGATGACAAGCAGTTATTTTTCTTAACCTTTAAAAAAATGCCATCAACTATCAATGCGACAATGTTAACTTGACCTACATCAAGTATCATTATCGTTATCTAACTGCCCTGTGGGTTACTCAAAACGGTACATCACAAACATTGATAACAGGAAGGAGAGAAGCCCGGAGAACACAAGTGGACGCTTGGCTAACATGCTAACACGGCTAACGCTTGCCTTCATTTTGCGCTGACGGACTACTTTGTTTACATTTTGTCTGTCACAAAGCA
Source organism: Festucalex cinctus (assembly GCF_051991245.1). Classification (NCBI taxonomy): domain Eukaryota; kingdom Metazoa; phylum Chordata; class Actinopteri; order Syngnathiformes; family Syngnathidae; genus Festucalex; species Festucalex cinctus. The sequence continues at coordinate 21,693,866 of NC_135426.1, forward strand.
CCCACTAAATGATGTAATACTGGGAAAGTGAAACAAAAACAAGCTTTGTTTTTTTTGTTTCTTTGTCAATTCCGATTCTGACAATTTGGCTAGTTATCCTGTTACGCTAACAGCTAGCGCCACTGTCCGCGGTGTTGCCACAGGCATCAGATAACTGATAAATTAATGAACCAAATCATAATTCGTTGTCAATTATTACTGTTAACTAATGAATTTTAGAACTCTTGTTTATATTTGTTGTTGGACATTTGCAAGCTGAACTTTTTGTAGACTTTGTTTTGTACAACAACAACAACAACAGTACGTAAGCACATTTTTCACAACAACAACAACAACAACAACAGGTACATAAGCACATTTTTCACTTCGTTCACTGAACTTAAATCATTGCGTTTTATACGTTCCTATGAATTCTTCCTTGACTTCAACGGTCCTTCTCAACACTCACTTTCTTAGGACACATGAATAGAAAAATGTAGTAAAAATTACCAACACAAAAACAGAAATACAAGCACAAAACAGACACCTGTACTTTTCCTACAAGATAATCAATATGAACAGATGGTCGGAGGTTGTGAAGTTCACAAACTACTGCTAATCGTAAAGTCAACTCTCTTTTATGATAAGATGGTCAGTTTGAAGGCGAGCGTCGTCACACATCGCGTACGGTAAAATGAGTAAATAAAACGCGCCGTTTTACTTCGCCGACACCAGTTAATAGGGCGGCCGCGCTGATCAAAAGAACATTAGCTTTGATTAATCAATCAATACCCCGGTGGCCTCCGTCCTGTCCATTGATCTGCTCGCCGTATGGAGGTCAGCGTCGGACTCGGCGGCATGTGAAACGCTCGGCTGGATTTTTCACACTGGCCCGCTCAGACGAAAATCCGCCCTCATTGATTTTCCTTTCATTTCCCTCCTTCGCCTTTTCAAATGTTCCTTCGCTCACTTGACGCGCTGAGGGAAGTTGCGGAGCTCAAGAGCCGATGTTGCGGTGGGATTTTGTTCTTTTTAGATGCGAAGAGAACAATGGTGAATTGTACGTATATTTCAGCTTTTACATGCGCTGTAACTGCAAGTTTCTTTGTTTTGTTTTTTTCCCCCCCACTCCCGTTCATAAAAGCTTGTGTCAAGGGTTTTATCGGCTGACATCTTGGTCTACAAAATAACAACTGAAGGAGACACATTGTTAGCCTAATAAAGTCATTTTTAACTTACGATCACAATATCAACAATGTGCTTTCCAAATATATATATTTTCTGTGTAGATTCTCAGTCATCCATGTTATGGTAATTGGCAAAGTCTGAATTGAGGTTAATGTTGAATTTGTTGTGCTTTTTTCTTGTTTACAAAAACCTCAAGAAATATTGTGCTTTTCCCACAATTAATCACAATACTCTCAATATTGACTTCTACTTAGGGCTGGACTGGCACAAAAACCCCCCAAAACAAACAAAAAAAACCTACCTATGCTACTGATATTGATTGGCTCAGTTTGCTCTTCATAATGTGTGTGAATTAATGGGCTGCTTTCTCTAAATTGCAGGCTTGTTTCTTGGGATGAAATGTAGAAAAATAATTAAAATAGCACCACATCGGTGCTAAAAGACACCGGCCCACCAGGCATCTGCCTTGTATGCCAGATGGCCAGTCCAGCCATTGGTTCTGCTTCAGTGTTTTGAGGGGCCCGCCTTATTTCATGCAAGTAATAATAATAATAATAATGTGCCCTGTGATTGGCTGGCAACCTTGTGAGGAATAAGTGGTCAAGAAAATGGATGGATGGATGGATAATAATAATAATAATAATAATAAAAAAAGTCTTCCCAGAAAGTCACAAATGAATGGTTCTGAAACATTTTAAATTTTAGGCTACTTTGCTCACCACTATCATGAATTAAAAACTCAAATACAGTTTGTGTCATAGCCCATCCAAAAACAAAGCAGACATTTTCATCTCTACACATTTTTTCTTAATATTGTAAGCCACAAAAACATTTAGCACAGTTTAAACATTAACACTGCACTTCACCAGGGTCAATTTCTACACATTTCAGATGGTTGGGAAACCCAGTAATTCTTTAAAATGATAGACGGACAAAACAAGTGGACATTCAACCAATTGAAAACAAAATTTGGGAAGCACTTTTAAAGAGGTGAATCTTCATATGCTAAACACACAAAATATACAGCCACAAACAAATGCAGGGTGTCGAAATGAAAGGAAGTAGTTTTACTTCCTTTTATACCTTCACTGAGTCTGATTGTCACCTGGTGAAGGAGATGCAACCAGGTGCACAGAATGATCCAATTAAAATGTGTTGCACAAAAAAAGGCGAATAAATATTCAACATGAAATAAATGGTTTAAAAAAAAAAAAAGATCTTAAACATTGAAATGGCTTGAGCACTGATATATTCTCAGAATTAAGCAGAAATAAAAATGATGTCATCGTTTTGCTAATTTTGAGTATGGGCTGGATTTCTTGGCCCCAAAACGTTTACGTCACACTGCAGTGTTTACTTTGCAAGAGTGCAAAAATGTTGCCTTGCTTCCATCAATCTAATTAAGACTAAATGATTTCTATTAAAAAAACAAAAAAAAACAAAAAAAAACAAAAAAAAAACATACACACTCACACAATATGAAAGCTGCTACTTGGGCCAGCCAAGCAATTATTTATGCTTTCCTGCAAAATAGCAAGTAAAAGGTTAGTAATGCCTTTCGCTGCAGAAATTTTGCAGTCAGTCGTCTCAATTCTTTTGAAGTAAGCTTTCTGAGAACACGTTTGCATTCATCATTTTCAAAAGTGGATTGTGAAAGCTCGCAAGTTTGGCCTTCCAACAGATGCATGTACAGGACTGTCTCAGAAAATGAGAATATTGCGATAAAGTCCATTATTTTCTGTAATGCGATTAAGTAAGCAAAAATGTCATACATTCTGGATTCATTACAAATCAACTGAAATATTGCAAGCCTGTTTATTATTTTAATATTGCTGATTATGGCTTACAGCTTAAGAAAACTTAAATATCCTATCTCAAAATATTAGAATATTTCCCGATACCAAGTAAAAAAAAAAAAATGTAATCAGCAATATTAAAACAATAAAAGGCTTGCAATATTTCAGTTGATTTGTAATGAATCCAGAATGTCTGGCATTTTTCCTTATTTAATTGCATTACAGAAAATAATGGACTTTATCACAATATTCAAATTTTCTGAGACAGTCCTGTATTTATTTAAACTTTTTAGCTAGTTTCATTAGAGGTCTTAAAAAAAAAAAAAAAAAAAAACTGGCTACGACAAATGACTATTTTGAAATATATACAAATAAAAGAACCTGACATTTGAACAGGGGTGTGTAGACTTTTTTTTATTTATTTTTTTATTCACTGTATTATGAATGAATTTGGGACACTATCAAACGCTCTGATTCATTCTCTCAGCAATGGAACGAAGGGGGACAGAATATCATCTTAATGGGGAAGTTGCTCAAGCTCCTGAATTCCATATTTGTTGAAACCCTGCAGGGCTGATCACCAAGACAGCTCATCCCGTTCAAGTGCTCCGAGGTTCCATTTCAAAGGCACGCCGCGTCTCTTCACGTCCCTCTCGGTGGCATCGTTGTTTTCTTTTTTATTTTTTTTCATCCGGGCCCCCGTTCCTCCGCCAAAATGCAAATGAGCGTAATTTCAAATGACAAGGAAAAGTAAACTTTTTTCGGAGTTGCGAGCGCCGAGGTTCCCTGTGGGGGGACGCGGAGCTGCGAAAAACCCTGCTCTAATTCTGTCATTGTCAAACTTTGACATAAGTGATTGTTCCGTTGCCTTTGTTGAGCGATACAACGGGTAACAGGGTCCCAGTTCCACCACGTTAATTTTTTAAAAAGTAAGCACACGATGCGTATTCCTTGAAGAAATGTTTGGCACTGCTTATGCTAAATATTATAACATCCAGCCAGTGATGTCTTTTGTGTTTTTTCCCTTTTTTTTTTTTTTTTGAAAGCTTTTATCTCCTCTTATCCACGGGAGGCCTTTACCTTTGCCACTGAGCCGCATAACAGCAACTCAGAAATAATTTAAGTATCCCTTTTTTTATATGACAAAAAAAAAAAAGACGAAGACAAGTTGGAAGAATTTCACAACGAGATCAAAGTGCGCAGTTTCTCCACCGCGAGGACGTCAGCTTTCTCTTCTGCGCCGCGCAATGATCAAGTGCGCTGTTTTGTTAAAAGGCCTGTCCTGGATTGCTGAGAAGTACCCGCAGTACACGTCTGTGTATTTACGGGCACGTGTGTGAACAGCAAATTACGTGTCGAGTTGAATGACAGAAGCACGCACATATGAGCACATTATGTTCGTTTGACGTCACTGTGGATAATCTCATGTTAGGGTTGGGGTTAAGGGTGGGCACATGCCGAGTTTGCCTTGGAAGAATAGCCAAAAAAGTTGCACCCAAGCAAGAGTACTTTTTACTTTAGAATTCAATGACCCCAAGTAAAAGTACAAATCAGTACTCCAAATAATTACTTGACAATAAGTATTGAGTGGAAAAAAAAAATACTGAAGTAGTGAATATATATTAGGGGTGTGCATCTCGACACGAAAGAAGATGAGGGTTAGGGTTAGGGTTAAACCCTTGCAGACGGTTTTCGATACGTGGGGCGCAAAACGATTCAAGGCCGGTTCGATTTTTGTTTGTTTATTGAACATATAAACATAACATAGAAACATATATAAACATAAGCAAGTAAGCAAATAAAAATTTGCTTTCTAATATATCTCTCCAAAAATAGACAATTGTTGACGTATTTCAAAGTGGAACGATTCGGTTTGATTCAATACACTCATATCGTTTAATAAAAAAAAAAAAAAAAGAAGATTTTCCGTATATACCGTATATATACACCGTATATATATATATATATATATATATATATATATATATATATATATATATATATATATATATATATATATATATATATATATTTGAACCGGAAAATCTTCTTCTCTTTTTTTTTTGTCTTTTTTAATCGAGACTGTGCAAAAAGGCGGGGCTAATAAAGCATACGGGCTCTGAATAGTTGACACATTTGGGAAAAAAAAAGAGGAAGTCCGTTCATGATAATGTCAACACTGATCAATCATTCATAGCCACCTTTATTTCAAAATTGAGACAAGCTCTACCTGAGGCCAGGTGGAAAATGTACACGCTACTCACACTGCGGGGATTTATGGAGTTAGCCCATTATACACCTAAAAGTTTCTCAGACTTCAGTTGCGCTTTTCTTCTTTCCCCTGCATAAATCTGGGGATAAATCTGTGCTGGAAACTTCACAGAGGAGATTTTATTTTATTTTTTTTCAAATTTCATCACCACCCCTGACTGACAAGTATCATTATGGATAAAATTATCTTGGTAATTATCCTGCCCGGAAAGATTTATATCTCTTTGTGAGGGCTGAAAGGAAAGGCATGGGATATTGAGCGGCGGTTACATGCAACTCTGCAGAGGGGAGAGAGAGCGCTTTGTTAAAATAGCGCCATAATGAGGCGCTGCGGCCCCTCCCGCTGTGCGAGAATCCTTGCCTGGCTGGATCACCCAGAGTGCATTGCTTTTAGTCTGCCAAACTCGGTTGAGGTAACGAGCATGGCAAAAAAAAAAAACAAACAAAAAAAAAAACTCCCACAATTAGGTAATTGCTCACTTTTCTTGATCTGCTGTTTTCTGTCTCAAATGAAAAATGAGGGCATAAATTGTTGAATGTATATATATCTATAGAGAGAGAGATACAATGTAACCCGAACCCGCCTCTGATTAATAAAGTTTTTCGCCATATGCTCACAAATTTTGGGCAGCTGGTTGTCATGGTAATGTGTAGGGATGTAACGATATCCAAACGTCACAATACGATATCCCGGTATGAAGCTCACGATACGATAATTATCACAATATTGTGGGGAGGTTGGCGATATTATCGTGGTTTTGTACATAACTATTATTAAGTTTCATTATTATGATGTTATGTTGTTAATGCATGCACACATTGAGTTCCGGCATATTCCGTTCCCCTTCATCTGACAATTAGTGTAGATTTTAAACATAGAAGGGCCAAAACATCACAAATGAAATTAACTTGCACTACAAAACTAGCCACCAGAGGGTGCTAAAACTGCACAAATGGAAATCAACCTGACGTTTAGAGCAGCTGTGTTGAAATTGAACATGGCGACGACGATATTGCGGCAGTTTTAATATCACGATATCGCGCTTATCGTTACATCCCGAGTAATGGCCGTTGGGAACTTTTTATGAAAGCACTGTATTCCACAAGACATTGCTTTTGTGATGTTCTCATCAACATGATCAATGAAGGTTTTCAACTACAATATTTGAATTTTGTGATGCTTGTTTTTCCCTTTTTTGAGTCGTATAAATTTTTGTTTTCTCAAACGTTTCATTCAGAAGCTTCCATCAAACTCGTTCATCTGCTTCAAGTGCACAATGTAATTCATGCACATTACAATGACAATTGTTTATTTTGTGTTTCAGCACAGATATTCCTCACCAGTTCAGAGACATTGTGAAACTGCAGTTGTGGTCGGCAGGACAGCCCATCTGCGTTCAATATTATTCCAAATGTAATTTCGCCGAATCGGAAAAATGGCAGCATTGTGTTCACTTTAGTGTACTTCATTCATGTTTGGGCCTTGTGGCTTTTACCACTGTTCTGCATGTTACGACAGCCTTTAACAGCCAATGACAAGGTTTTTATATGCCGCCAGATGTGCTAACCAGTTTGATCACCCACCTCAACAATGGCTTGCTAAAAAGGTGGACGTAATGAGGGTTCGGGGCCACGTTCGCAAGTGAGTAAAAAGACAAAGCCTAAAGGCCTGCGCCTAATGAGCAGCTGTGTGACTCTCATTAAGAGCCGAGTGCAACTGCTGATCCTTAATGAGCTTCTTCATTAAGATACATTCGGAGGGGGAAAGTTGTGTAGGTTTAGTACCCCAAGCACTCGGGCAGCCTACCGCCAACAGGGAAAGCCATTATAAAATATACCCACCGACTGGATGTGTGTTATAGCACTCATCTTCTGAGATTACGATACTGTCAATCACAAATGATTGGAGCTGAAGCTCGTAAATGGGTGCAAATGCGGCACACTTATTTGAAAAAGCGTGCCACAATGTATTAAGACCTCTGGCAAACATCATAATATGGAACAGCGTCGACATTTTCTGATATAATGACGCAACGTTAAAAATGCTGCAATGCGGTAGTGGATCTAGCGTCCATAAAAACAAAAACATAATTTCCATATTCAAATGGTCCTAAAACAGAACAATCAGGTTCATCTTTGTCAACGCTACTAAGTTGTGATCTGTAAAATTGTTCTCAAATTGAAGTTGAAGTTGTTAGAGTCTCTTCTTTATCAGGAAAAAAAAAGTACATTTGTATTTGTTTCCATTTTGCAGCCATTAGCATTCAAATATAGCTAAGTTTCATCAATATTCACGTTCCTGGTGAAAACACAGACAAACAGAACTTGTTGCGACATGGCCCTGGCTGAGCTCTTATACTCTGCTGCCACCTGCTAGCCGTGTTTTTAATAACTACCGTTGCTTTAAGCTACCTCTTCATATCAGACGCTGAATCAAAGCCTTCTGTATGCTCTTGCATTAAAAATAAATAAAAATAAGATAAATACGTGTAAACACGCTTTTGGGAGTGAATGACAAAGTATTAAAAACGTTTTTACATGTTTTTGGGCTTGAATGAGTTATAAAATTAAGTTTTGCGCCACCTGTTGTTGTTTTTAATAATATTGCCTAAGCGAAGCATATAAATACTGAACAGTGCAGGTCCAAGCACGGATCCCCGCAGAACACCATGACGACCTTTCGCATGCACATTAAATAATCTTCATAACAGAAATTTATAAACATTAAGTGATTTAAAAAAAAGTAGGATTTAACCCATCTAAGGGAGTTTCCGTAACACTAATCACACCACTTGCTTGGCAATCGCTTTCCTCTCAATCTTGGAGCGAAAAGGAAGATCGGTCTATAATTAAGGTTCTTGGATCAGGAGTAGCTTTTTATTCTAAGAGGTTTGATTACAGCTACTTTAAAGGACAGTGGTGCATAGACTGTCAATAAAGACGTATCGATCATGTTAAGTAGAGCCGTGCCAACCGGTGGAGGAGCATAAAGTAGACGAGCTGTGGAGGAGATCGAAGAGAACGGAAAAGGCCGGCTCAAAAACTGATCAGAAACAAACAAACAAACAAAAAACGTCACCTCCTGATTCACGGGGAAACACAAAAAGCTCACATACATGACCTACGTGACAACATGGGTGGTGGGGATTTTATTAATCCGGTATGACTGACCTAATTTGTGTGTTCACTGTCAGATGAAAAAAATGAGTCATACTAGTTGGACCAATCATTCATCAATCTTTGGCCCTTAAAGGTTTCATTCAGTTTCACTCGGTTTCTACACACTTAACTTTCTCTCAGTCTACACATCTGGGTTTATGTTCATCTTTGGTGGTGATTTTGTCCTAAACCCCACGCGCGGATTATTATTATTATTTTTTTTCACTCACTCACTCACTCACTCACTCACTCACTCACTCACTCACTCACTCACTCACTCACTCGTGTGTGTGAATGAGTGAGTGAAGAAAAAAAAAATCCATGCGTGCTTCCAAATTGCCGCGGGAGTGACATCACGCAGCTGACACGTTCGCCCAACCCCGTTTGTGACACGCCCCCCCCCCCCCCCCCCCCACCCCCACCCCCGCTCTGCGATTGGCTGGAGGGGTGTAAACACCGTCTTTCCACAGAAACGTCCCACTGTTTACAAAACAAACACAAAATTGCAAAAAAAACAGGCTGGGGGTGTTGGGGGTTTAGGACAAAATCACCCCCACACGTTAAGAAAAGCCCAGATTTGTAAAATTGAGAACTAGTTTGCTGTTTAAATCCTGTATTTAAAAAGTGCATTTTCCTGAGTGAACATCGGAAGCATTTTATGATTTTCTTCCATCCAACGTTAAATTCTCATACTGAAGCAGATTCAGCTCTTCAGTCTGCCCAAATCTAATCTTCCAGTCTGCAGGGTTAAAATATTTAACCCAATCTTGGGCGAAAGTAACTAAATCTGCTCAAAATCCACAGCTACAAAGCGAGTGGGTTAGCAAAACAACCAAGTGTTTATTTACCCTACATAATATTATAAATCTCAAAATTTGTATCTACAAGATACAGTCACCATCAAGACGTTTTTCTTCATCACATTTGATCCAGAAGGGAGCTACCGAGTCTCCATTCATAACATTCCGACAAAGAAAAGAAAAAAGAAATTGTCAGTTGGACAAAACCCACAAATTACCGTTACAATATTTTGACTTCAACCATTACTGAGCTGTCAGTCGCATCCGTCCGGTTAATATGATTTCTCTATTTTGAGGTTCAGGTAAAATGACAAAATAAAAAGCCCTATCATCAGTACAGTCTTATCAGAGCATTTCTCCCGCTTGGCTGCTAATCTGATTTCTTATTTTCTTGCTGCCCTTGGGCCACCAGTGTGTGAATGGGGTCAAATGAAACCCAATTGGACAAGTTAATCACACAATATTTATGGTTTAACCCACAGGTTGCAGGGGAAACGCTTGCACTTATCAATTCGATCAGTCGGGGTCACCTTCCAAATCCTGATTATATGCCACCAAATTTATTGCCCGCCCACGACACAGTTATGCAGTTGCTGAATCCGGCTTTCATTGATTGGCGGCCTGCGTGTGACAGTCCTGAAAGTAATGCGGACACCGGCTGTGATCAATAAAAAAATGTATGTGCCTAGAACCTAGGAGGCATTCTGTAATGAAATCAATAACTTTGCTTGGCTTGTGGCATTAAGATCATTGGCCAGGCTGTTATTTAGTCATTGTTGTCCTACACCGGCGGCATAACCTGGCGACCATGAGAAATCAATGGGAACACAGCGCAGCTCGCATCCCAATTACTGGCAGGGCTGGCAAGGAATCAATGCAGCTTTTAGCCATTACCACCCCTTGTGGGAAATCACGGGACATTAGTTTTCTTGGGGAATCTGCTGCACAAAAGGAGGACGACCCGTTGCTCCATGGAAAGTCTGCGAACAAATAAGAAATACACCAAGAAGAAGAATATTTTGCTGCCTATTCTTGTGCTCAGTCATGCATCGATCAATCATCTTGGAAGAAAAAAAAAATAAAAAATCTAATATTAGTATTTCATGTAGTTTCTTACTGTGTCGCAATACAAATAAACGCCTCACCTCAAATAAGCAGCATTTTTTTTTTTTCAATCCGGAAGATGGCTGTAATTACCTTTAACATAACATCTGATACCATCATGCATCATTATTGCAATTTATTTCATGGTACTGGTAAATCAGTTCTGTATGATTATCATTATGATACTTAATTTCCAATTATATTTGAATTAATTTGGTGTAGTTTTTTTTTGATAGTTTCATAATATAAATAAGATGAAGCAATTTCTAGAGAAATTGTGTGTGAATGCTGAAATCCTGAATGAAAAAAAAATATATAGAAACGTGGAATCATACTGAATGACGTGGAATATTGAAAGAGTAAAAAAATGTGGATTTGTTATGTGGGAAGTGTGGAATATTGAAAATTGAACGCAATGAGCTCAACATTTTGAATGGAGAATGGGAACAAAGTGTTGAATGTGTCATTGGAAATGAATGAGGAATTTGTGGGTCAAAAAAGTAGAATTATGTCGAATGTGGAAAGATTTTGCTCGGGTGAAATCTAATCAGATTGAAGGCCGAGGTAAACGTTAAATTTTAAACAGGAACAATAGTGAATTTCTAATAGGAACGAGCTGAACATTTTGAATTTCAAATGGGCGTGAAATTTGGAAAGTCTCATTTGAAATGAATGGGGATTTCTGGGGGTGAAAAATGTTGAATTGTGGAAAAACGGTGAAAGTTAGAAATAAGAAAAATAATAGCCCGTGAAGCGTGAACTTTTGGAACATGTTGATGTTGGAATGGTTTGAATTGGTGGAGAAATGTAGAAGTAGTTGAAGGACAAAATAAGGTGCAATAAAACGATCTAGTAATAAAATTTGGCACACTGTGCAGTTTGAATAAATCATGTACTGGACAGGAATTTCTATTTAATTGATTTCATGATTAAGAGTTTGGTTAACCCTTCTGTTTTGGCTAGCAACAATGTGTTCATGTTTTTTTTTTTTTTTTTTTTTTTTGACAGGGATTGGTAAATCCAATCATAATTTAGCTTAAAATGTAGAAGATCATAATCTGGTAAAACAAACTATTCTCTTTCACAGAGACAAATTGACCGTGTTTTTACCAAAATGGTTGATGCTAATTTTGCTCTGGTGCTTGTGATATGATGCTAACGTGCTAGTTGGTGTAAAAAGTTGTACTTGCTTTACCACCATTCAAAAAAAACAAATAAGGAATTCACTACCTTGTGTAATTCTAGTATGAATGATGAGCACAAAAAAAAAGACGACGCAACGGGCATTAATCTGTTTTGTGCGCAACACAAGCCCCCTCTGTTCAAAGCAAAGAGCGCAGGGAAAACGTCAGGCGCCGAATAACTAACATTGATGGCTTGCGTGTCACCTGTTATTAGTCTCACGCTTCCACATGTATCAGCATGTCAGAAATCATGGAAAACACGCCTCGGGCCATATAGACAAACTACCGACATTCTGTTTCTATTTGGCAGCTGACGCTCGCTCACGTCCGACTACAGTCAACGATTCCCCCTCCCAAACTGGCACACGCGCCCGACAAAGTGACGGTGGCGCGCTTGCCGCTGTGTGACTGGCAGGTGTTTTGCAAGCTCTTTTCAAAGCGCCTCACGCTGGCAAGGCACGGGCTCTTTGTTCAAGCGCGGTGCGTTTCAAGCACCTGGCGCCCAAACACTGCGACATGACGCGCGCTTGATTAAAGCGAAATGACAAGAGTTTGAGACAAAAGTGATTCTGACGACCGCGCAGCTCGGGTCGAGCCGCAATCTGGAGAGCGCGTGTCGACTGAGGATTGATGGAAGGAGAGATGAAGACGGCACTAAACGCAACCGTGGAAATCACCAAGGAGAAAATAGCACTTTTGGTTTCGTGAGGAGAATCTGATTTCCCGGCAATTTTGCAAGTCGGTTTACTTTGTGGGTTCGCAATCGTCTCAAATTAATTTATATATTTTTTTTATATTGATTTTTCACCTTGTCACTCCATGGCGTGTCGGACCGAAAGGTCTGCAAGCTATTATAAGCTTAAACCAATGTAACCAAAACGTGTATGGACGTAGTTTTTCTTGATAAACAAATGTAATTTGTTGGTGGGGGAGATCGGACTTAAGAAATTCATAATAAGTTTAATGCTGTCTCACCAGAATTTCGTAGTATAGTGCTCAGTCTTTGCACGTTTCAAACAACAAACATACAGAAAGTCGTCGAGTTACGACGTTACGAGTTACCACGGCGTACCGAATTTACGGTGCCCGTGCCTCGTCCGTAGCAAATTCTTTTTCATTCATTTCCCACAGTAGACACGCCATTTGAAAGTTATTTAAAGTTGTGTTGTTGTTATCTCCAGCAGCAGGCGTCCATCGAGCAGGTTGGCTCGCCATCAGGCGCGTCATATTTCCACGTTTAGCTTTCCATTAGCTCCGCTCTGCCGTTTGTCGGCAATGAATGTCCGTGCGGAAACATGAAATATTGGTTCCGGCATCTTCCGGGTGGCGCAAATATGTTTTTTTTAATTACTGTACTAAGTGAAATCCAACTTACGTCGAAATTCGGTTTACATCGCCAGCGTAGGAACGGAACTCGTCCGTAACTTGAGGACTCCAAGTAACAAAGGCTGGAATTTATTTTACAGGGATAACTGAATTCTGTAACCTGGAAATAGCCAGATTGATATTGCGCTTCACTCAAGGAAGTTCTCTGCAATATTTATTCCATCTGGTACCTCTCCACGTTAATTTGCTCGGGAAAGGCGGGACATTCTGTAAAATAATTCGAGCTGATTGGACGATGCGGTTGTTTTTACCACGGGTGAAAATTTCGTCTTCGTTCTTGTTGAAGGAGAGAAAAAGAACGAACATCTTACCAGCTAGAAATGCACGAAGCGGCTCTCGCTGCTCAACATTCAACAAGGAAACGGTGAATAATTCTGCGAGAACAGAATTAATTGTAGCGTCCATTCGTCCATGTTGGGTTTGTTTGTTAGCCCCTGCGACGGCGCTGGCGTCCTGGTTTCGTCACAGGTGCATATCCCGCCCCCAAACACAATGATTGGTCCGAATCACAAGTGGTTTGGATCGGTGGAAATCAACGGGAGCGGTACAAGATGTCTTCTCCGGAGTTTGTGAACTCACAAATACCGCGAGAATTCATCTTGTGAGAACAAGATTATGAATTCTGCCCCAACATCTAAAATTCTCGACCACCAAAGCAGTTCACTATTTTCATGCAGGTCATTCCGATATTCATTGGAATAATTGACAAATGGACATGAAACCATTTTGATACTTTTTTTTTTTTTTTTTTGGTCCAATATTTCCCCCCCCCAAAAAAGTATTGCATCAGAAGTGCTAGAAGGCATACTAAAACATTCAATAGCTCAAATGTGAGCTTTCAAAGATTTTTCAGCAATTGAAACATGAATAAAAATGTATAAAACCTTGACAAATAAATATTACTCTAGAATGTGTATCAACCAGTGCGTCAGGGACGACCGACATGTTGTGTGTGCACTGTGAATGACATCACCATGTTGACATTTTGGCAAAAGGCTGAGGTTGACAAAAAAGTGACTTAACATTCTTCAGTCAAAATCATCTTGTGTTTGTTGAAAATGGCGATGCTGCCACAACTCTCAGCTCTTCTTGCACAATCAACAACGCAGACGCTGCAAGATCGCTTTCCAGACTCTGCTGGTTGATCATCTGGCTCACTTTTCATGTTGCTTGGCAACACCCACCGGAGGGAGTGGGTCAAGGGTTGACTTGTGTTATGTAACACATTACGGAATTGTCTCATTGCTACTGAAGCCACACGAGTAAGTAGGCTGATCAACTGCACATATTTACTTTTCACCATTGACGCTAATAATCGTCTATCGGCTGCAAATCACTCACAATGCTGGATCTCATGCAAGATGAGGTGTTCATGGCTTTCAGCACCTACGCACTTATTGTTATCCTGAAGATGATGTTTATGGCACCACTGACTACGTTTTACCGCTTCAGGAAAGGGGTAGGTCAATCAGTTGTCTCTTCAGCGACTGTCAAAACATTATTTGAATGCCATGTCCACGTTTTAGTCCTTTGCCACTGAGGAAGATGTTGCCTACAAGTCTGTGGAGGAAAGAAAGAAGCTGCTGAGAACCCACCCAGATGTTGAGCGAGTTCGTAGGTGAGTCAAATTCTGCTGATGCCGCAATTTTATTGACCAAACTTAAACAAAATGGACTGATGGGTTGATTTTTCTTGTCCGCGGCTCATTAAACAAGGACAATTCTGAATGCCCTGCTTCAAGTAACTGTTGATAATGAGTGGTGGGTTCTGAATTTTGTACCTGCAGGGCCTTTAACTCATTTACTCCCAATAACGTATAAATACGTTTTTTGAATGTTCTAAGTGTCCCAAAGACGTATTTATACGTTTTTATTTATTTATTTTTTTAATGCTAGAGCATACAGAAGGCTTTGATGCAGCCTTTCAACTGCAAAGAACGGTTGCAGAAATGGTAGTTATTACACAAACGGCCAGCAGGTGGCAGCAGAGCAAAGGAGATCAACCAGGGCCATCTAGAAAAAAAAAAGCTAAATTACTTAACATTTTTAATAATTTGTGAAAACTGATGAAACTTAGCTCTCTTCTAATGCTAATTGCTGCAAAACGGAAACAGATAGAAACATACTTGTTTTTCCTGATGAAAGAAGAGACTTTGATCTTTCTTTTGATAGGTTCCATGTTTTTATAGCAATTGAACACAATATTCTGTGGGCCTTGCAAAATCAGTCCAAATCCAGTAAAACAGCCGGGAGCGAACGGGATTGCTTCTGTGAAAATGGCGGCGAGTGAATGAGTTTTAAGTGGGCCTTAACTTTAATCCACCTCTTAATACCACGACTATCACATGGTCTCACGCACGGTCGGATGTTATAAAACTCTTGAGCAGTCCACATAAAATAACTGCTGGTTTCCAGTAGTAGATTATTGCCAAGCATTTAATCAACATTGATTGGACTTTCATTATCTTAAGGTCAACTACAAAACATGTGAAGTCATTCAACACCGAGTAAAAAGCCAACAAATTGTTTGAAGGTTTAGAATTACCATACCATCGAAGTTAGTGGATTTTCACTGTTTTTATTGTGTCCATTGTTTGTTTGGTTCAACATATCTTGTTGCTCGCGACAGTAACTTCCATTTTTGTTGACCAGATGTCATCTTAACGACTTGGAGAACGTTGTTCCCTTTGTGCTGGTTGGCTTGTTGTACGCCCTGAGCGGACCGGAACTCCCAGCCGCCCTCCTTCACTTCCGCATCTTTGCCGGTTCTCGGATCTTCCACACCATCTCCTACATCGGCGCTTTTCCTCAGCCCTGCAGGGCTCTATCGTTTCTCGTGGGCGTGGCAGCCACCGTATCCATGGCCTACAACGTCCTCAGTAAAGTTCTCATTCTCTGAAGATGAGAGCAACTGCTCTCACCCATTTTCTGTATTTGGATGTTTACATTAAACTGAAATTCTGCTCCAACATCGACCGTATTTTCCGCACTATAAGGCGCACCTAAAAGCCTTCAATTTTTTTCAGAAGCTGACCATGCGCCTTATAATCCAGTGCGCCTTATATATGGATTAATATTGAGCCGCAACAGGTGTCGCTGTCAATACGCTGTCAGTGACCCTGCACGATCGGCAGAAGATCCCGCCATCTTGGATCGCTGGCTAATACTAATACTTTACCTCAGGGAAAAATAATAAAACAGCTGTTTATTCATTTTGGGAGTGAATGGAGTTGTCAGAAAGCTGGTTTGTAATCTATTAATAAAGTTTGACTGACCTATCCGACTGTTTTGTTGACATTCCCTTTAGCGCAGCACCATCTAATGGATGCATAACGTAACCCCAGCCTCTACTTTAGCGACTTTATATGGAAAAAGTTTTAAAATATGTCATTCATTGAAGGTGCGACTTATAGTGCGGAAAATACGGTAAATATCCTGAAAGCTAACTTAGTAATTCGGTATTTTCGGGCTGGTCGTTTGTTTCTAATGGGTTACTCAAATATTCAGTTGAATAATTTGGCAAATAAACATTTTTTCCTGAAACCATCTTAATTAGCATTATTTGGCCAACGTTTGGACAAAGTCTTGCATCACTAGTGCCAGAGGGTATGGGACTGTAGATCAACCCAGAAATCAAGAGCCTTTCCTTTTAGCCCAGTTCCTTCTTCATTAGCTCAAACTTGATGTAGAATCCACATCACCGTAGAAGCCAATCCACTAAATTCTCGATACGTGAACTGTTCTTGAGGAAGAATCTCATCACTGACCCTGAGCATGCACTCCAACCGATTCCATCTTAGAACCATGGGCTCGGTTTTTGGAGACGCTGATTCTTAATCCCAACCGCTTCACACTTCGCTGCCAAACGGCGTGAGTTGAATGTCGTGGCTTGGTGTGCGGGACGACATACGAACTGAAACTGTACTTGGCGAATGCACAGTACGGGATTTAAAAAAAAAAGAAAAGCTCAATAATTCACTGTAACGCTATGCTCTGCTTGAACATGAACATTTAATTCAAAAACTGAAGGTATTTGGGGAGGAGTAGTCAATCATGGGCAGCTGGGGAGAGATGACTAGTTGAGTGGGAGCAAAGTCAAATCTATCAAAAATCCGGTTGAACCCGTTTCCCCGGTCCTGCTCTCCTGCTAGGGCTTGTCCATCCCCACTTTGGTTATGTGTCCACAACGCTCTGGTGTTATTCTGCTCAAGGCATTTTTCCTGTTGTAGTTACTCTTCATTTCCGGAAATGAAGTCTTGCTTCTTGGTTAATAGTCTTCAATTGAAGGTTTATGGTAGGACAACTATTTAACGTGCCTTATGACCCAGTGTATGTAGCACATACATCTGGTAAGACAATGTCTTCCCACTGTTGACCTCACAGTAGGTCCCAGTCTGTCAAGTGTTTTTTGTTGGCTGGCTCCACCCCCACATTGACCAGGTTAAGGATGACTCATTTCCGTAACCCATTCCACTCTCGACTTGCTGCAACCGACACCACGCACGCAGGTATGCTGATTGACCTCACTGCTGGGCATATTTACCGGAACTTTTGTCAAATCACGCTCAACACTAATCGTCGTTTTCTATCTATCAGTTGTAAAGCCGTAACGATGACGGACCTGATGCGAGATGAAGTGTTCGTGGCTTTCAGCACATACTCACTTATTGTTATCACGAAGTTGATGATCATGGCGCCGATTACTGCTCATTACCGCTTCAGCCGAGGGGTAGGTAAACACCAGCCGTTTCTTCAACAACAGTTCAAATGTGGAACACGATTTTGGGGTGTATGTCCACGTTTTAGGCTTTTGCCAATGAGGAAGATGTGGGTCATAAGCCAACTGAGGAGAGAAAGAAGATGCTGAGAACCCACCCAGACGTTGAGCGGGTTTGCAGGTGATAAGACTGCCATTTAATTTGCTACATTGCTTTGCTTTGCTTTGTCTTGTCTGTGGATAACTAAGCAAGGTCCTTTCGAGCGCTCTGTACCAAGTAATTGACTGTAGATGGTTCTCGTTATTTGGTAGACCTACACAAAGTAATCTCTTAACTCATTTACTCCCAATAACGTATAAATACGTTTTTTTAATGTTCTAAGTGTCCCAAAGACGTATTTATACGTTTTTTATTTTTTTTTATTTTTTTATGCTAGCGCATACAGAAGGCTTTGATGCAGCCTTTCAACTGCAAAGAACGGTTGCAGAAATGGTAGTTATTACACAAACGGCCAGCAGGTGGCAGCAGAGCAAAGGAGATCAACCAGGGCCATCTAGAAAAAAAGCTAAATTACTTAAAATTTTTAATAGATTTGTGAAAACTGATGAAACTTAGCTCTCTTCTAATGCTAATTGCTGCAAAACGGAAACAGATAGAAACATGCTTGTTTTTCCTGATGAAAGAAGAGACTTTGATCTTTCTTTTGATAGGTTCCATGTTTTTATAGCAACTGAACACAATATTCTGTGGGCCTTGCAAAATCAGTCCAAATCCAGTAAAACAGCCGGGAGCGAACGGGATTGCTTCTGTGAAAATGGCGGCGAGTGAATGAGTTTTAAGTGGGCCTTAACTTTAATCCACCTCTTAATACCACGACTATCACATGGTCTCACGCACGGTCGGATGTTATAAAACTCTTGAGCAGTCCACATAAAATAACTGCTGGTTTCCAGAAGTAGATTATTGCCAAGCATTTAATCAACATTGATTGGACTTTCATTATCTTAAGGTCAACTACAAAACATGTGAAGTCATTCAACACCGAGTAAAAAGCCAACAAATTGTTTGAAGGTTTAGAATTGCCATACCATCGAAGTTAGTGGATTTTCACTGTTTTTATTGTGTCCATCGTTTGTTTGGTTCAACATATCTTGTTGCTCGCTACAGTAACTTCCATTTTTGTTGACCAGATGTCATCTTAATGACTTGGAGAACGTTGTTCCCTTTGTGCTGGTTGGCTTGTTGTACGCCCTGAGCGGACCGGAACTCCCAGCCGCCCTCCTTCACTTCCGCATCTTTGCCGGTTCTCGGATCTTCCACACCATCTCCTACATCGGCGCTTTTCCTCAGCCCTGCAGGGCTCTATCGTTTCTCGTGGGCGTGGCAGCCACCGTATCCATGGCCTACAACGTCCTCAGTAAAGTTCTCATTCTCTGAAGATGAGAGCTACTGCTCTCACCCGTTTTCTGTATTTGGATGTTTACATTTAACTGAAATTCTGCTCCAACATATAACTTATTAATACAATTTATAATCCAGTGCGCCTTATATATGGATTAATATTGAGCCGCAACAGGTGTCGCTGTTAATACGCTATCAGTGACCCTGCACGATCGGCAGAAGATCCCGCCATCTTGGATCGCTGGCTAATACTAATACTTTACCTCAGGGAAAAATAATAAAACAGCTGTTTACTCATTTTGGGAGTGAATGGAGTTGTCAGAAAGCTTGTTTGTAATCTATTAATAAAGTTTGACTGACCTATCCGACTGTTTTGTTGACATTCCCTTTAGCGCAGCACCATCTAATGGATGCATAACGTAACCCCAGCCTCTACTTTAGCGACTTTATATGGAAAAAGTTTTAAAATATGTCATTCATTGAAGGTGCGACTTATAGTGCGGAAAATACGGTAAATATCCTGAAAGCTAACTTAGTAATTCGGTATTTTCGGGCTGGTCGTTTGTTTGTAATGGGCTACTCAAATATTCAGTTGAATAATTTGGCAAATAAACATTTTTTCCTGAAACCATCTTAATTAGCATTATTTGGCCAACGTTTGGACAAAGTCTTGCATCACTAGTGCCAGAGGGTATGGGACTGTAGATCAACCCAGAAATCAAGAGCCTTTCCTTTTAGCCCAGTTCCTTCTTCATTAGCTCAAACTTGATGTAGAATCCACATCACCGTAGAAGCCAATCCACTAAATTCTCGATACGTGAACTGTTCTTGAGGAAGAATCTCATCACTGACCCTGAGCATGCACTCCAACCGATTCCATCTTAGAACCATGGGCTCGGTTTTTGGAGACGCTGATTCTTAATCCCAACCGCTTCACACTTCGCTGCCAAACGGCGTGAGTTGAATGTCGTGGCTTGGTGTGCGGGACGACATACGAACTGAAACTGTACTTGGCGAATGCACAGTACGGGATTTAAAAAAAAAAGAAAAGCTCAATAATTCACTGTAACGCTATGCTCTGCTTGAACATGAACATTTAATTCAAAAACTGAAGGTATTTGGGGAGGAGTAGTCAATCATGGGCAGCTGGGGAGAGATGACTAGTTGAGTGGGAGCAAAGTCAAATCTATCAAAAATCCGGTTGAACCCGTTTCCCCGGTCCTGCTCTCCTGCTAGGGCTTGTCCATCCCCACTTTGGTTATGTGTCCACAACGCTCTGGTGTTATTCTGCTCAAGGCATTTTTCCTGTTGTAGTTACTCTTCATTTCCGGAAATGAAGTCTTGCTTCTTGGTTAATAGTCTTCAATTGAAGGTTTATGGTAGGACAAATATTTAACGTGCCTTATGACCCAGTGTATGTAGTACATACATCTGGTAAGACGATGTCTTCCCACTGTTGACCTCACAGTAGGTCCCAGTCTGTCAAGTGTTTTTTGTTGGCTGGCTCCACCCCCACATTGACCAGGTTAAGGATGACTCATTTCCGTAACCCATTCCACTCTCGACTTGCTGCAACCGACAATCAGGTATGCTGATTGACCTCACTGCTGGCATATTTACCGGAACTTTTGTCAAATCACGCTCAACACTAATCGTCGTTTTCTATCTATCAGTTGTAAAGCCGTAACGATGACGGACCTGATGCGAGATGAAGTGTTCGTGGCTTTCAGCACATACTCACTTATTGTTATCACGAAGTTGATGATCATGGCGCCGATTACTGCTCATTACCGCTTCAGCCGAGGGGTAGGTAAACACCAGCCGTTTCTTCAACAACAGTTCAAATGTGGAACACGATTTTGGGGTGTATGTCCACGTTTTAGGCTTTTGCCAATGAGGAAGATGTGGGTCATAAGCCAACTGAGGAGAGAAAGAAGATGCTGAGAACCCACCCAGACGTTGAGCGGGTTCGCAGGTGATAAGACTGACATTTAATTTGCTACATTGCTTTGCTTTGTCTTGTCTGTGGATAACTAAGCAAGGTCCTTTCGAGCGCTCTGTACCAAGTAATTGACTGTAGATGGTTCTCGTTATTTGGTAGACCTACACAAAGTAATCTCTTAACTCATTTGCTCCCAATAACGTGTAAATACGTTTAAAAAAAAAATGTTTTAAGTGTCCCAAAGACGTATTTATACGTTTTTTTTTTATTTTTTTTTTTTTATGCTAGAGCATACAGAAGGCTTTGATGCAGCCTCTCAACTGCAAAGAACGGTTGCAGAAATGGTAGTTATTACACAAACGGCCAGCAGGTGGCAGCAAAGCAAAGGAGATCAACCAGGGCCAGCTAGAAAAAAAAGCTAAATTAGTTAGAATTTTAATAGATTTGTGAAAACTGATGAAACTTAGCTCTCTTCTAATGCTAATTGCTGCAAAACGGAAACAGATAGAAACATACTTTTTTTTTTCCTGATGAAAGAAGAGACTTTAATCTTTCTTTTGGTAGGTTCCATGCTTTTATAGCAATCAAACAATATTCTGTGGGCCTTGCAAAATCAGTCAAAATCCAGTAAAACAGCCGGGAGCGAACGGGATTGCGAAATGTGAAAATGGCGGCGAGTGAATGAGTTAATAAGATCTTGTATTATCAATGGATAATTTAAGAATGAACTAGAAAGATCTCTTGCGCATCATTTCATTGAAGTATGTTTTTTGTTTGTTTGCCAGATGTCACCTGAATGACTTGGAGAATGACGACGAATTGTATAACTCAGGTTTACAGTTTCCAGAATCGTAGGTTCTTCAGTTAGCCAAACCTGCGACCAATTGAAATGTAAATCATTTGGGTTGCAGTGTTCAGAATGGCTCTCACATGAGTAACGGGCAGAATTATTTATTTAGAATGGTCCAGCCTTGCGTAATATTCGTACCGTACTTTGATCACTGGCAGTAAAGGGCGCCTCCCAGCACATTCCACTGGAAGGCTTCCAGGCTATCGTGTCGATCTGATCTTTGGACACATGTTTGCTTTTCATGTCTGTGTGGGGAGAGAGAAAAAATAAAAAAATAAAACATCTTGTATTTAAATTAGTAATGATTTTGGTGTTTGTTACCTCACTTGGCTCGGCCCCAACAAGTCTGACCAGTAATTGATGTTATTTACATATAAACAGATAAGACACTTTTAGTCAGCTAGCTTGACAACTTTTAGCCACCAGTCTTCCTTCACCAAAGACATTTGCATTTTTTTTGCCCGTTTATTTAAAATTCAAATATGTTTCCCCCTTTTTTTTTTTTTTCGTGGTTTGACGATGTAGGCGTGAACACAGTAATTAACTTCCATTCTAAAAATAAAAGAATGAAAAAGAATGGCCAGTGAATTCCAAACTGCACATTTACCGCCGCTGATCGGTATTTACCGCTGTGTCTTAAAAGTAAATTACACTTTACAACTGCAGGGGGAGCCGGGGAGTTATCGATTGTACTTTAATGCTTACTTATAAAGCAAAAGTCAGTCGGCTGAATATTAAAAGCAGTGGAAGAAATGTTATCCGGGTCTGATTTGTTGACTGTTGTTTGCAGGCTAGAGCTTTTTAATTTTCTTTTATCAACTATTATGTTAATTGGAAGTTTGTAAAAACGGATTTGTGAAATTAAATATAAGCTCAGTGCGAGATGGTCACTTTCTTCACATCAAGTACATTATTCATCCTCTGGAGATCATAATGAACCCTAAGACAGACTCCCATTAAGTTGCGTGAACTATTTTTATATATTACTATTCATTATTTTTAGCCCCGCTGCACAATGAGAGATGCAGTGGAACGTGACTGGACTTGACCTTTGGAAAAAAAAAAAAAAAGACAGCTGGTGACTGAGCACCACATGTACCGACGCATTCCAACGCAAAAACTTTGTAATTTTTTTTTTTTTTTTTTTTTTAATTGAACCATAAAAACATGGAGCGATTGTCAAGGAAGAAGCATTCAGTTAGAACTATAATAATTTACATTCTACCCAAGGTATATTTATCAGAAAAATATCAAATACAATAACGAATAGGTTTCCGTTGTGGTCCCAAAAATAAATGTGCATTTCTTTTATCGGGATGACCTTCGTAGGCAAACATTTTTAAGTGTTACCTGTCATCGAGTGACAGGTGATGAAGAAGCATTAGAATGTGTAGAACTCAAGGTAGCATCATGTTTTCGCACTTCGGCAAGACATGACATGAGTATTTATTCAAATCTTTATTCCTTTTAAAATACTTTAAAAGTGTAAGATACAGTTTAAAAAAAAAAAAGATAGAAAAAAATGATGCAATTGTCTTTACATTACTTTTATCTGCTGCCCTGTTTAATTTTAGCATTATTACCTACATGAAAGCAGTCAAATTTTGAAAAAATGTTTACCGTGATGATCAGATATGAAAAACATGCATGAATTATGTTTTTTGTTGTGTTATTCTTTGTGTTAAGGCAGCAGAACCTCCGTTAAAATCATACTGTAACATGCCCATATTTATAAAATAAAAAGTATTACTTAAATATATCACATTGTTTCTGCTGCACAGTTGATTATCACAATCGATTTTGTCACCAATTAAATTTACACTTTGCCACAGTTTCTATCAATGGTGGAATCACGCGTGTTCTGTATAAATATTAATTGTCTCGGGTGATTATTCCCATGTAATTATCCCTCTTCAATGTGTGGGGAAAATGAACGTTTCACTTTATCTGCATTTTTATTATTATAGGCTATATTAAAATACACATAATCTCATTATTAGTTCCTGTGTGTGACTGAAACTGATAAAAAAAAATAAATAATAATCACATTTTCATTTGCCAAGTAATTCAGGACATATTTGTAATAATGTGCTACAAACTGATAAGACAAACAATGGATAAAGCTTATGAGCAGACTTTTTTTTTTTTTTAAAAACATATATTTGAAAAAAACAAAAATAAAAATCTCCATTCTATATTGTTCTGTGTTTCAACACTGCACATCTGCATCCAGGCTGTGAGGATTCAAAAGTGTTTCTCCTTGCCACTAGAGGGAAGCATTTTAAAAGTCAACCGGGTTGTTTCCTCATTAGGAATCATTTATGGACCAGGTGCAGCTCATAAAAGTGCCTCAGCTCAAGCAATTAACTTCCTTAGCTTTGCGGCGAACATTCCTCTGCATATCCCCACGACGCTGCTTTTCTTTCATTTCAAACACCCCCGCTGAATGTCACATATTTAACACTGGCCGCGTTAATTGACACGCATGAGCACAACTCCGTTTTTTAGCGCCATTCGCATTTGCTTAATAGAATGTTTGGTGGTGGTGGGGGGGGGGCGCTTGTTTTGATACAGTGTGTCAGCCGCTGATATGATGAATGCTTCTCGCTGCACATGAAGGTGACTGGCGTCAATCCAGAGCAGTGAAACCCATGGGTGGGCACCGCAAATAGTGGGATGAAATTACCATGAAGGCTGCTTTGGGCGGCTGCTTGTCTGCATTGTGTCCTGTTTCTGTATAAGTAGAGGAGCCCCCCCACACCTATTTTTTTTTTTTTTTTTTTTTACGGGAGCTCATTTGTTCGGGACCCTTGGCCCTTCAGGGTCTCTCATTCCTCAGACAAGCCAAGCATTGCACAGCTTGGGAGAAGAGGAGGGGAGTAATAACCCAACACCGTCTTTAACTAACAACCATGGACACACCCAGTATTTAGTCATGCTGAGTCTGCCTGCAAAAATAACTACTAGCATCATGTGTATGGATGGAGCCCGAGACATGACTTGGGGGATTAAAAAAAAACTAACAAAATGCTACATTGTACACCCAAAACAATAACTTCTGTCCTGTCTAGTAACAGTTTGACTCACAGACAGACTACAACTTATATATACAGAGCCCCAGACATGACATCGGGGAAAGAAATCATGTGCGCTTGAAATGCTAACTCACACGCACCAAAAAAACGGCAAAATACAAACTAAACAACAAGGAGTATTTTCGTCAACAATTCTTCAAAACTTAGACCAGGTACGTCCTATCAGCTGTTTATCGCCAGTTCAAGTTTAATCTCAAACTAAATATCACGACTAAACTGAATTACATGTGTATTTAAACAAACCATACAAACCGTCTTGCGCTAGCTTGACGCTAACACACCATATAAAATGTCATAAACAGGCTTTCAGCAATTATATTTGAACACAAACAGACAGGAAATATAAAAATACATACAGGAAGTTGTGACTGTCTTCTTTGTATGTATATATGTATTTATATGTTATACTGCCCCCTGGTGGATAGGGTTGCCAACTGTCCTGTATTAGCCGAGACGCGTATTTTGGGCTAAATTGTTATGTCCCATAAAAATAATTCTCAATTCTTACACGAAATGCAGCAAACGGCATCTTTGCCATTTTTGGACCACGGCTGCTCCCGTAGGTTGACAAGTGACAAGGAAGTTGCTCGTAGCCAATGAAATGAGTCGTTGGGTTTGACGTTATGTGGAGATCTTGCAAGGTAAGAGAGGCAACTCGAGAGAGAGTGAGACACTTCCTGGTTTCGTCACAACTTCATGTCGCCTACAACTCTAAACGGCGATCTTAATACGTCGACTGCAAACGTATCGGGGCGAGCAATACAAGAAAGTACTATTTATGAACAAATACTGCGAGAATTTAGCTTGCTGGAGAGTTTTGCAATCAGTACTTAACACAGCAAACCGCACTCTACAGGTCCTAGATCAGCTAAAAACGGCAATGTCACTAAGCACGCCAACTGTCAGCCAATCACAGGCATCAGGCATCGTCATGTGCATTTGTTGTAGCGGTTTATGCTGCGTAAGTGGCTAGAAAATAATAATAATAATAATAATAATGTGTAGTGTTGTCCGGTCGGCTAGGAAGAGAGAATTGATAAACTTGTCAGAAAGAAAAGCAAAGTCTCCATGGAAAAAGTAAATTTGGTGAGTCATTTTTCATTCCTTTTTTTACGCACCTGTTTTTTTTTTTAGGTAAAGAGGCAAATTGTGGTTTCTTTGAGGTTACATAATGATGGCCTGTAGTAAGAATTAAAGGGAATGTACAAACGTTGTGCATTTCGAATCACCATAGCACCGTGCCGTGCACCTGTCCCTTATTTCGGGATCAGAAAGTTGGCAAACCAACTGGTGGATAAGGCACATTACAGTCAGGAAGTCAATGAAACTTGTCGTCAACATTCACGGTTACACGTTCGCCAAGCACAAGCCACCTTCTGTGTACAGCCTGAGAGGGAACATTTACACCAAAAAACGTGCATTTGAAACCAGCTAATTAGGCAGACTTTGGCCAGGCACACATTCAGTTTTGATACTGTGTCATAAATTCTATATTTCATGTATGACAGCCTGATTAGACGCCGTGTGCATTTGAAAATGTCACATCACTATGTCTGTTCTCTTTCTTTTGTGTCTGCGCTTCATTAACTGCCGTCCGCACGCAAAAGGATCTGCCACGTGTTTTCTTTTTTCGTTCCGCTTTTTAACCGCGTGGCTGCTTAATTAGATACAACTTCAAAGTGACGCTCCGCGCGGAGATGAAGCAGATATTTATATCTTACAGCGGCACCTGGAGGTCCTGGAAATGCAATGAGAAGATAGCAGGTACGAGTAACTGGAATGGGAATCAATTGGGTGCCATCGGGTGGACATTTTGAGGCCACAAAATCTTTTATTTACTTCCCTCGCATTGGTGGAAAGACAAAGTTAATTTTATTGCGATGGTTTGATAGTCATTTATTTATTTTTAAATGTGCATTTTTTTTTTTTTGCCATATCTTAGCTTAGCCTTTAATTTAGCTTAATGCTAGAACATAATTCAAAACGGCTAACAAACAGTATCTGTTATTTTAAAATTCATAATAATGCTAATCCACCAGTAAAGAAAAACATTTTAATCTACACAAAGCAGAGACAATGCTCGTGAATAGCATTTCCATTGTGCAGTATATGGAAATCTGCTTTTTGCTCTGCAGTTTTCATACATACAAAAGACGGCGTAAACACTCCCTCCTTATGCATCACCTCCCAACTTTCACGTCCGTGAATGCATACGCACGAGTTTGAAAAGCCGCCATTCTGCACACCTAAATTGACCGAATAGCAGAATTTTTACAAAATGGAATACAATTGACCACGCGGACCCGACATGTTGCGGTCATCTGCACGTCTGCAACTTGCAACTTTTCGACTTCTCTGCGAGCGGCTATACAATGAATGAATGGCGGCGTTGAACTTTTTGTTGACTTTGCTAAATACGCTGAGGTATCAAAAAGTATATTTAAACATTTGATATTTAAATGCAAGATTGACTGCTTCTTTAAAAAAAAGAAAATGATGGGTATGGCATAAATGCTAATTAGACCGCATGATTATTATTAGGGATGGGCGAGTACCGATACCAGGTATCAGCATCGGGCCGATACCAGCCTTTTTTCAAGTACTCGAGTATTCGTGACGCAGACGAGTACAAGCGAGCGATGACGTTAAGTGAGTCCTCCTTGCCTGTAAGTGGCGCTAGCCTGCAGCAGTTTTTCACCAAAACGTCACTGGTTTGGAAATACTTCAAAATTATGAATCTTAAACTAAAAGAGCATTTTTGTGTTTTATTTTTTATTTTAGTATCGGTCTGAAAAAAAACGTGGTATCGAACATCCCCAATTATTATGTGTAGATTTATTGTTTGTTGGCGTGACTTATTCAAAACTGTGAACAAACAAACTAGTGTTTTGTTTTGTTTTTTTTAAAATTGCAAACTCCCCTCTTAACTTTGACCAAGAATTAAAAAGGGCCTTAATCAGCTATAGTAAAGTTGCGATAAAAACTCCTAATCCACTGTAATTGTATAACCTCCCTTAACCTTCTGAGCTTGACCCCTTTGCTGTGTTTTTTTTTTTTTTTTTTTTTTGCATTTTCAATGCCACCTTCCATATTATGCAGGCCTCGAAAATGTTCTTGTTAATAAAACTGCTCAGCCCAGCATCATTTGCATTTGCATTGTAAAAAGTCCGACTCTCTTAATAAGAAATATCAAAAGGCCAGGCGGGTCACACAAACAAATATATATACACAGTTTAATCTGTGGCGACCCTCGCAGCCAGCTGACTCGTCTTCATATGTTTCAATCAGCGGCTGAGCATGGCTGGGGTCAGCAGATTGCTTATGCTGATCCCGGTGATTGGAGTGCAGGTGATTACCATAAGCAATTTAAATTTTATTGATTTAACCTCTTGAGTGCAGTAATTGAAAAGCGAGGTCTCTCGTTTCCGAGCCACACCCCCACCGCCCCCCCCCACAACTCTCTTTCCAAGTATTTTTCCAGCTCACTGTTTGTCCCGTCTTTTCGTCGTCCTTTTTTGTTCCGTCTGACGAAGTCAATCAGTCCGCAGCTCGCCTTTGGTGACGGCGGCGCTGTTCAATTAACAAGACGGCCTGGATAATTTACAGTCTCGCCGCCATCGCGGGGGTAGCAGAGGTCGCGCCGAACGTCCGTCCCGTGTTTTCTCCCTTTTTATAAGAATAATTTTCTGATAATTCTCCCCCTGAATAGACCGCCATTAGTAATCACCGTCGCTAACACAAAAGGCCAATTTCTTACTTAATTACAATTTTTATTTTAGATAACAAGGACAGCCTAATTGTAAATTAGCGAGCGGGATTGACAAAAAATGATATTGGCGTTTGTTCATTAAAATATTCCCGAATGTGCGCCGTATCTTCTTCATTATACCGAGCCATAATGGAGGACTAGATTCCGTCGTCAGATCAATTAATAAATGTAGAAAACTTCACCTGGGAGAGACACTTGTGCGTTCTCCATTTTTCATCAAGCGCCCCCCCCATTCCTCACAGGGGATCACAATTTCTTGTTTTAATATTTTAGTGCTCTAACTTAAGCTTCCGAATTCTCTCCAGGTAGGACCACTAGATCATCTTGACATTTCAAAGTACTGAAACCTTTGGAGTAAAGCGATTTTTATTAAAATCTATTAACATAATTTATGCTTGTCAGGCGCCCCCCTCCTCAGTGGGCTAAAGAGAGGCTCAGCCGCCATATTTCACCCTCCGGTCTCCTCAGATGGCGAAGCAAAGTGGCCGGGACACGTTTGACGCGGTCGTGATGATTACGACGAGGGAGCGGCTGCACAATATCCGGGTACATCGCTCACTTCCTGTTTCAACAGGAAGTAAAACACAAGAAGCTGGATTAGGACTGCCGTGAGGTGAATAATTTAGTTTAATAAAGTAACAATGGCAATCACAAGGAAATATAAATTGGATAGTGGACAGCTATTCTTGATGTTCAACATTTTCAGGCAGGCAAAAATTGTACTCAAGAGTATTGCTACTTTAGAATAATAGTACTACTTTCAATATCACTTTTTTTCCAGACTACTCATGAATATTCACAACAATTACTTTTGATACATGCAATTTAAATCCACACCATGACAGATAATTGTGAAAAATATTAATTATTAATTATAATAAGTAAATAAATATTCATTCATTTTGAGTTAATTTAAAGTTTATTTAACGCCACTATTTTTTTTTAAATACACTATTTATTAATCCCGCCCCTTATTTGGAAAGCATGTACTGGAGGAATTCAAGCCACAATGCAGCAGACACATCCACGTCAAAAAGTAATAAATGTAATAATAATTCATGTATTTGTGGAGACTGGCAAGTTATATTTTACAATTAAAAAAAAAAAAGTGCAGAATTTCACCAGTTCATGTTAAAGATAACTTTTAATATGAAAAGAAAAATGCAGTGATCTGCCACCGTCTTACAAATGCAATTATGCCATCTAGTGGCAGAAAAATGTCCTCACCACAAATCAATAACTTTTTTTTTTTACAGTATAGTACATCTTTTTTTTTTTTTTATTTTAACAATTTTATAAATTATTATGAAATTACTCTATCAATGACTAAAAGTTATGCCATCTAGTGGCAAAAAAATGACCTCACCACAAATCAATAACTTTTTTTTTTTTTTACAGTATAGTACATCTTTTTTTTTTTTTTTAACAATTTTATAAATTATTATGAAAATTCTTTATCAATAACTAAAATATGCAGCCATATTTCAATTAGTTGAACATTATTTTCAACTTTTTTTTGTTAACAAGAGTATGAAAACCTAGGAAGAAATATTTTATTGTACATTTCGAACACATAAAATTATTAGTGAATTAGTCATGCGATCAATTATGATAAAAAAAATAAAAATAAGTTGCCTAACACTCCTAACTTTTGATACATAGGCTACAATAGAAGTCAACACAATGATTAGGAAAAAAAAAAAAAAAAAAAAAAAAAACTTACTCTCTGACTGAAATGATCGCCTAGTGCGGCACCAACTACTGGTCACTACACTGGTTGCTCGAGTGATCCTGTTCACCGCCACTGACTGAATCTATCGTCGAAACGGTCCTCAAAATCAAGGGAGCAAAAGTCACACTATTTAAAATTTCCCAATGATGTTTTTGAATAGCAGAACTTGTGCTTTTAATGGTGTCTTGAATTCCATCCAAACGAAGTAATTGAAGCGCTGCATGCAATTTATGACCAGCTGGAAATCCAGTAAAATAAGCATCAATGGGCAGCGTTATGAAGTAAACTCCAGCCATTCCTTTTCAGACTCACGTTTGGAGTTAATGAGTTCTGCGGGAGAATAATCAATAACCTGGAGGGTGGCTAATTAACTACTAATCATCTGGACCCATTTTGGCGAGGCACAAACGTGGACATTATAAGTAGCCGTGTTAATAATAGATAAATCTGACAGTTTTTTTATTTTATTTTTTTTTATTAGTGAAATAAAAGCGAGCTTATCAGCTGACAGGCCCAAAATTGCTCCGGGGAATAAGTTGTTTACCCTTCAAAAAGATTCCCATGAAAAACCATGATGGCTTTGTTTGGTAGTTGTTTGAAGTAACTACAGTATTTAGAACACATTTCCATATTTTTTTTCCTCCCATCGGCATTGAGGAAAAAAAACACAAAAAAAAACTTTCCTTCTGGTCCAAGACAATGCAGTATTGGCTTGGCACGCTTTGCATGACCAGGTACTTTGAAATTTGTCAACGGAGAGCAAAAGCGTCAGGCCGAGCGCCGCTGAAAGCTGGCACAGCTTTATGTATTAACAAAGCACGAGGCAGTCGAACGGTGATCAGAGTATTAGAACACTTCAAGCATGAAAACTAAGCTGTGCTTTTTGTAGCGCTCGCCCTGGATTGTGCGCTGAGACCTATTCAGCGCACTCTGAGCTGTGTCAGAAATATTCACACTTGTACTTTACGTGCTCTATATGGGAATAACAGGCAGTTGGACTTTTTTTTTTTTTTTTTCCACACCACCCCTCTGGCCATGTGGATGTTCTCACTCTTGCCGTTGTTTTTCTGTACGCTGGAAAAAAACAATTCTGGTGTAACGCCAGAAAGTTGATCTGATTGAAAATAAGACGATATCATCTTGAAAATAGTTTTGTGAAAACATGCAGCTGCCTTTAGCTCATTTGCTCCCAATAACGTGTAAATACGTTTTTGTTTTATGTTTTAAGGGCCCCAAAGACGTAGCTTCGAGTTTGAAGAGCTTTCGAGGATTTGCCACGAAGAAGCGGCTGCTTGGGCCCCGCTTCATTTTCATTGTGTTCCGTTTCTTCATGTTTATTTCAGTCGTCTTACATTACGGCCCACCTTTTAATGACTTGCCTGTGGACTCCCGAAGACAGTTCCGGCTGAAAACCTGACTTGTGGTGCCTAACTGATGGCATCATGACAGTTGGGGCTGCGTCTCATTGCAACCATGACGTAACATTTTATTGTAGCAGTTCATGTGTGATCATTTCAAAATGACTTGAGGCTGAATAGGCTCTGACAAATGTGCCCCCCCCCCCCCCCCCGTGGTGAGTGAAGACCGAGTGCGGAATGATGTCAGTGTGTTAGCGGTGTTGCCAGCCCTCTGACATATCAGATTGGGGCGACTGTGGGGAGGAATCCGTCAAGGCAACGTCCGCGGAGACGTCAACGATGCTGCCGCTTGCCGAGAAGAGGGCGGGATTGCCGCGGCGGCGCACCTGGGGAAAAGCGCAGAACCCGCCGGCAAAATGGTGACGCGAGCGCGGCGAAGATTCAGGAGAAGTCTGTGACGCCGCAAACGCGTTTATTTGGCCCGCGCGCAGCGTGCTCCAGGTTTTCACCCGGCGGAACTCGCAAAATCAATAATTGAACAGAGCAAGGATAATAGCTACTACACGTGATGATGGAAACGGTATTTGCTGGCAAAATAAATTGCGGCGGGTGGTCACTTGTCTGCGCCCTGAAGGATAAATGAAGAGTCGACTTGCCCACGCATAGCCAAGCGTGTTGGCAGTCTGTCACTGTTGTTGAGGTTTGACAACATACAGTGCAAGGAGTGTCAGGAAAGTTCCAAGATGGCTGCCACAGAGAGTTGTACGTTTCCCCATTTGTACACAACTTTCCCAGCCTTTTGGCCTTGCTTTGATGCACTCGGAAGGATTCTTCCGCATCTGGAAACGTCTTAAGCAGGAAAATGGAAAATCTGACAAAGATAGGTCAGGTGAGTAGAGTAACTGCAAAGTTAACCTCTATCAGGAAGTGTCAGATGCTTTTTGCATTGTGAGCAATAAGACAGTCCTGGAACGTTTGCGACACAACTCGTAAGAAAAGGTCTATTTCAACTTCTTCCTCTCAGTAATATGAATGAGGAGGTATTCGAAACAGTGTTGGGAGTAAGGTGCCACCAAAAGTAACACACCAACTACCACTTTTTGCCATAATGCGGTAAAGTGACTTAAAATCTAATACTGGGTGGGGTCTGCAACCTGCAGCTCTGGAGCCTCCTGTGGCTCTCAGTGTGCTCCTCCTGGGTGCCTCTCCTTACAGGGTTCTTCTGTGTCCCGCCATGTTGTGGTTTGCGGTTTGGGTGTGTCTGTGGGTACGATCTTGGGGATACGGGGGGGATTTTTCCTTTTTATTGTATTATGGATGTTTTAATTGTTCAGCACATTGAGTTGCATTCGAATGTATGAAAGGTGCTATATAAATAACGTTTGATTGATTGATTGAAATTACCATAAAATGTCAAGAAAATTGATAGCAAAAAAAACAGGAAAAAAAAAAGTAAAAAATTGTCATATGTCCATAAAGTTGCCAAAAAAATGTCAGAAATTTGACGGAAAGAGAGAAGTCTAAAAATGTATGAAAAATTACCAAAAATAAAAAATAAAACAAATAAATCGAAAAATGGATGGCCAAAAATAGAAGAAAGTCTTTGTATTGTATGCTGCATATTTTTCTGTTATAGTGCAGCTCTAATTAGCTGTTGGACTCTAACTACATTAGACTAACACGAGCACACCATTTCCTTCATCACAATCTTCAAATGTTTTGTGGCTCCAGACAGACTCGTGATGATTTATTTGGCCTAAAATGTCTCTTTTGACAGCAAAGGTTGCTGACCCCTGCTCTAATATTTTGCCCACAATACATTTCAACCTTGCGGTGATCTTTTCTCTAGACATTCACTTTTTTTGCACTCAATAAAACCGCTCAGCTGGTGCTCCAGTAGTTTTCAGTTCATGCTAAGTTGGCAGCCTTGATGGTTACTGGCTTGTTTCTGAACATCCCAACCAATTTCCTTTCATTGGAGGCTGACAGTTTGAGGCCTTTTTCCAGTCCTTGGAAAAGTGTTGATGCATACAAATAGCTTACATGTGTTTTGAAATGATAATGTGGTCAACTTTTCTCTTTCTTAAATTTCCACCGAGTTGCTTGGACTTTCCAATTGTAACAGAGTTATTGGTCGATCAAATAAATCGGTTTTATGTTTGCAAAGAAACTACCAGCTGACTTGGTATCTGCTGTGAATACAGAGGAGGGTCGATATTTGGGTGCATGGGACAGACAAAAAAAAAAAAGAAAAAAAAAAAGCAAGAACCACAGGGCAATGGGGCCCACCTATAGGGTACTAAAAAGTCTCTCCTCTATATTATGATGGTCTTTCCTTTAGCGAGTTTGGGTGCACCTGTATGAAATGCTGATGTGGGTGCCTCCGCCTTCCCTCAGGTCTTTCTTCTGCATCTCCTCCCTGAAGGCAATAGATCCAATTTCCTCAGCAGAAATCATTACTTGGCATTATTACCATTCCTAACACTTTTATCTACAGCCCCTTGTTTCCTCTCTCCATTGCCCGATTAAGTTTGAGGAAAGGGGGGGGTGATGAATACCGTTTTACGCCAACCCTAATAAGCCTTTCATTGGGATATATCATATTTTAGGCATTCCACTGTGGCTGCTGTCTCAAGGGACAAATCATTTTAGTAACATAAAACCATTCAAGAGCTAGGTTTAATTATTGGTGGAAACTAGC
This sequence comes from Festucalex cinctus, assembly GCF_051991245.1. Taxonomy (NCBI): domain Eukaryota; kingdom Metazoa; phylum Chordata; class Actinopteri; order Syngnathiformes; family Syngnathidae; genus Festucalex; species Festucalex cinctus. Next base: position 21,728,298 of record NC_135426.1, read on the forward strand.
TGCAGCAGATGTTCCGGTTAAAACTTTATTAGCAATGATAACGAATGTTGTAGGATGCTGACTACGCCAGATATGTTTGCTGGAGCAAAACAGAACTTTGAGCTAGCACTGGTGAATTAACCCTTCGGGTCATTCCATGTGCAGGCCAATAGAGCCTTTTTGACCGCATACTTCTTGATTTAAAGGGACAGCAACATGAAAAATCAACTTTTTGGGGGCTTTTAGCCATGTTAAAATGCTAATTCCTCACCAAAAACATGCCCCGCTAAGAGGGATTCTAGGTCATTCTGCTCTCCAAGCACCACCCCTCCCAACATGAGAAAACAAGCTGCTGTCACTTTATGACATCATGAGGTGCGGACCCACCCAACGCACCGCCTCTGCAGACTCAACGCACGCCCACTTTCTCTGAGACCTCCATGGGATAGTGACAAAAATAGTCTTTATCAGGAAACTATTCTGTCCAAATGAATTCAAAGCAAACAATTATCGTTCACATTTAAAATGCTAAAGTGCAATGACAATTGGTTTTAAAATCCGTTTTGGCTGACACTTGTGTAAACTACAAGTGAAACCTTTGCACTGTTGAAACTAACTGAATGAATAGAATAGTGGTTAGCGTCTTTGCTCTGTAAGCAGCCAGTCCCTGGTTCAAAACCAGCTCAAGTTTTTTTTTTCATTTTATTTTATTATACATTTATTACCAAACAATATCTGACTACCTTTTTATGGACTGTTCACCAGTGTTGTAGCAATATTTTCTGTACAGATCTAACAAACAGGTAGTCCTGTCCTTCAGCTGCCATTCAAAATTATGTTGAATCTGGTCACGTTTATGTATCTCCGTTTATGAAAATGTATGGATGTGTTCACAAGATTTTGTTTATTCCTGAGAATCCATTGGATTGCAACGACAGTACAAAGGAAGTTTTGGGCATGACATATTCCATTAGTCTGCTTTTGGAGCCTTACCGATTGCATATAACGCATGGCAACATCTTGTGGTCAGCAATGCGGACTCTTATCCACAGTTGTGTGTAACATATTAATTAAAGTTGAATCTCACTCCCTGTAGCATCGGGTTATTGTTAAGCAGTATCTCCCAGCGCAAAATGTATTATTCATGCTCGCTGTTTTGGTTTCTTTGTTGTCCCTGCAGGCAGGTCCCAGGTAAGTCCCGATGCCTCAGTCGTGCTTCATGCGGCTGGGAGGCCCTGGGGTAGAGCCTCTGGCGATGGCTTTAGCCTAGCTGCTCCCGGGAGACCCTCCCGCTCAACCGCTCCGTTCCGTCTTCAAAGACAAATACAAACACCGCAGTCTCCCCATCTCCAGCTCTCCTGCGCTTGCGAGAGCTCATACAGTAATATTGTTCCCCTCCCGCTCTGCCCACATATTCAATCCAGAGTGAGTTACACCACGGCAAATTTTGCACGTGGGCGCGTTCTTTCAAATTGCGCAAGTGCGGTCAAGGGTTCAGCGGCGGAGGCGGCCAAAAAGAAAGTCTTTTGTGACTTTACAGATGCGGAATTACAGTATCTCGACAAACAAATACACAGAGTGGTGGGGACATGAAGTTTGTTGATCAGAAATAAAAAAAAAATCCACTCCCAAAACCCCCCAAAACAAAATGGTAGAATAAAGACCAGCGGAGTTACAAGTAAGGCCTTGCCTTGATCTCATTTTGCCTTTCACTTGCAGATTTAAAATGATTTTCTTTGTTTTTCTCAAGATTCCGGCTACCCCGAAGCTAGTAGAAACTTGACACCATTGTAGCTTGAAAGTATAAAACGTGATCTTAGAAGAGGTTTCTGGTGTTTCTTTCTCTAATAAACCCCACGCTGTGACGGGTTTTGTTATATTCATGACTTTCAGAAGATACTCGGCGGTCCACCTTGGCCTTTAAGGCCATACTTTGGCGGAGAATTAGCAGTGTCAGGTTCCGTAACGGGATGGTGAACAGTAATTACAGCGAGGCCGCGGCCCCATCAAGATCCTCCCGCGTTGTCAGTTGGTCAGCGCCGGATTGGCAGCCGGCGCTCCCGCCTGAGAGTCTCCAGAGTACCCATTAGGGCGGAGGCCCGGCGTCCTTATCAAGCCAACCCCTGTGCTCTTCCAGTGTGCAATTACAGCATGGTCTGCACATTTGTGGAGCTCACTGTTGTTGTTAGCGTCACCTTAGTCTACAGCCTCCTTAATAACCGTAAGTCAGTCGTGAGGGCTTGCAGGGCCGCAGTTGGCAGGGTGAGACGTGCGCGGCGAGTTAATGACGAGAGTTATGGCTGTTGTGTGATGTTACATGGGAGCTGATTGGGAGAGAGACCGTGACCTTGTGTTCTGCAAGCTTTATAATTGTTTTAGGTTCACACGGATCATAGAGGAGAGCATTACATTCAGAATGTGTTTTGGTTAGGTAGTCTTTTTCCCTGATTTTGCATTCATACACTGATACCCCTAAATACAATCAATATGTCAGTTTAATATATAACAATAAAGACAAGAGAACAACTTTAATATCAATTCAAACCAATTTATCATTATTCTATTCGGCACTCACTTTGGGGATGTTGCTTTTCTATTTATTGCGATATTTGTGAGTCATCTCTTTCTGACCTCAGGTGTTTGTTTTTTTTGTGTTTTTTTTTGCATAATCACCACAGGAATTATAATCACATTATTTTTATGTATATAAATGCATTCATGATGGTGATTCATTTTGACAAGGTTTTCACCCAAATGCAAAACCCAATTCCAATTAACTCATTTACTCCCCAAAACGTATAAATACGTTCTATTTGCATGCTCCTAAAGATGTATTCATACATTTTGGCTTTGATACAGCCTCTCAACTGAAGAGAATGCTTGAAGCAATGGTAGTTTTTACAAAAACGGCCAGCAGATGGCAGCAGAGTATAAGAGATCAAAAAGCTCTTTTCCCCACAGTTTTAAACAGATTTGTAAATAATGATGAAACTTAGCCATATTCTAATGCTAATTGGTGCAAAATGGAAAAAAGATAGAAATGTACTTTTTTTTCCTGATGAAAGAAGATGCTGTAATCTTTCTTTTGTTAGATTCCATGTTTTTATAGCAATAGGACACAATATTCTATGGGCCTTGCAAAATCAGTCAAAATCCAGTAGAATAGTGAAAACGTCCTGGGATTGAATGAGTTAAGTTCGGACGTTGTGTAGAACGTATTATTTTTTTTATTTGTATTTTTTTTATACCATTGTGTGAAATCCCCTTTTGAACAACAGACAAAAGCGTTTGGTGGGAATTTAGCTCAGAAAGTTGTCTGAGTTCGACTTGTCTCCACTCATATACTACTACTAAACTCAGTCCGTACCTCGTCGCCTCTCGGATACTGAGCGCGACTCCTCACAAGGCACTCGACTCCACCGACTGCAAAACCAGCAGGAAATGTATCTGACTGGTGCTCTGCTAACATCCCAACCTCAGAACACCACAAAGCCAAAAAAGGAGATCACCCTGGACTCCACGATCTCTGGTAACCTCTCCTGATCTGGACCCAGCAGCGTCTGCACATCCTGAGGATGTCCAAGAGAAACAATATCTGCCGTTTGTGACCTTCCACCGCTTGACCATTCTGACAAACTGAATCAGTGTTTTGTTATCCAGCAGCTGAGAGGCAAAAAGGAAGAGGCTCCGGAGAGTGTTGAGGATCATCGGCGGAGGCCGTTGCAGGTGACAACACCCACCCAGCTCGCCAACTCTTTGACTTGCTGCAGACACAACAAGTCCTACCAGGACGAGAATGAAGAGAAACAGCGACAGCTTCTTCCCACAAACCATCACTGCACTGAACTCACAATAAAACCAAAACTTTCCTACCCTGTTGTCAACATGTCAATAACACATTTTCAAACTGTTACTGACTGTTGAAACAAATTAAGAAGGCATTTCTGGATTCATTTCAAATGAATAATAATTATTATATCAATGAACTCATTCACTCCCAGCAATTTTCACTGAAGGAACCCACTTCGCCCCCCAGCTGTTTTAGTGGATTTTGACAGATTTTGCAAGGCCCACAGATTATTGTGTTCGATTGCTATAAAAACATGGACCTACCAAAACAAAGATTAGAGTCTCTTCATTCACCAGTAAGAAAAAGTATATTTGTATCTGTTTAAATTTTGCAGCAATTAGCATTAGAATCTAGCTAATTTTTCACCAATATTCACATTCCTGGTGAAAACACTGACAAAAAGAGCTTGTTGCTACAAGGCCCTGGCTTATCTCTTATACTCTGCTGCCACCTGCTGGCCATTTTTTTGTTTTTTTGTTTTTTTTAATATCTACCATTGCTTTAAGCCACCTCCATGTCAGAAGCTGTCAAAGCCTTCTCAAAGCTCTTGCATGAACAAAACAAAACAAAACACATTTTTTGTGAGAGAAGGACAAAGTATTAAGAAAACATTTGACACGTTTTGGGGATTGAATGAGTTAACTGTGTACATTCATTGGTGCCAAAATTTCAAAGAAAGAAGCATTGGTGATTTCTCAATATGGAGAAAACAGAGTATGGTCTCATGAACTCCTAAGAACATACGTACATGAGAAGATACTTCCAAAGAGCGAGACTAATTGGAACATACATTAATGAAGAAAATAATAGTCAAGTGGAAAATAGTGTTGACAAAATGCAATTTAGCATAACGAACGCGTGGTTAAAATAATGTTGGCGGACTGACGATTGACAGACTGCGGCCATAAAATTGACTGTCAGTCCTAAAATAGCGGCTGTAATTTAGCAATGACGGAAGCCCGGTTAAAATAACGTTGACGGATTACAATTCAGTTCGACTTGAAATATAGGCGGAATGATGATGACGGAAGGGTGTTCCAGCTGTTGACGATTTCTGAATAACCCGACACCGATCCGGTTATTCTGTGCGTTCTCGGTGTATTTGTACTTTCAATTGGAACAGTACTTGGGCCCGCAAACGATGACTTTTCACAAAATCACAAGAACGGTAAAGAATGAAAATTGAAAAATGGCTCGAGACTACCATGGAGACGTAACTTCGAAATGTTTCACACAAAATTAGTTTGATAACCTAAAAGTTGTTGTCTAGACATCAGCAGAAGCCCGATCGCTTTCTGTATTTTCTGCAGTTCTTAATGCCGATACTCAAAGTTCTTGAGATCCTCCATCTGCCCCGTTTGATTACACTCATCCTCCGGAGAGAGGTGGAGAGAGGGAGAATCGCCTTTTGAGTCTCTTCCACCATTTCCCCGCAACAAAATAAGACGTTTCATTGCATCTAACCAAACGAGCTAGGTGGGAAAATTGCCTTTTCAATAATCTGGCCTGAAACTCCCCCCACTGCCTTTTTCATCCTGAAAGGTTTTCTGAAGGTTATTGTTGGAAATAAGGCGGCTCCTATACCCCCCGCAGATGACAATCATCTTTTCCAATTTGTTTGAGATTAGGTCATACGGAAACAGCGCTTCATAAACACGCAGGGTCGGCATCAACAGCCACGAAGGGGGTGGCGGGGTGGGATCGCCATAGCGCTGGTGAACCAGGAGGAAAACAAACAAAATTACACAGATTTCCATTACTAACTGAGAAAAAAAAAAAACAGAAAGACTCCCACCCCTGCTTCATTTCCAAAACAGCATGACCTGGCTGGAAGTTTGATTCGGATCACTAAACCCATTTTTCAGCATAATTAATATCTGAGTGAACAAGCGAGTGTTTGATATACGGCTGCATTGACTTTGGCGCCGCCGTTCGTTCGCGGTGGCCCAAGCACGCAGTGTGACAGCACTCGTGAAACGACTTTGTTTCTTCCAAGTGATTACATTCAGGCCAAGTAAACGCCATCTTTTTGAGGGCTTCCCATCCTCTCATATGATTTTAAAAGCATGTTCATCCTGGAGTCAGGCTGAATTAGATTTCACAGACCGACATAGATAAACAAATGCCCAATTCTCTCGTCTCTAAATGATTGTCTTGTGGTGTATGTTCAGAAGAACTTGTTCAGTATTTTCCAATGATAAATCTTTATGTGTGGTCCACAAGTTCGACTGAGTTAGAGACTCCGGGATTGTGAGAGGATTGGAAGCAATCTCTTGTGTTGCAACTGGTTGTGGCGAATGTTCAACATGTGCTCCAATTCATTAATTCGCTCACCATAATTAGAATGAAGAGAAACATTAAGAGTTGGCATCTGTAACAGTTAGCCTAGCTTCTTTTGCATCCGTAACAGTTAGCCTAGCTTCTTTCCTACTACTACTACTACTTTTATTTTCCAACAGTCAGGCTCCCTTTCGCCAACCCTCTCAACAAATGCCATCCAAATCTTGGAAGTTGGGAGAACCCAACAACCCACTAATTCTATCAAAATGATATACAAACATAACGCCAATGGTGCAACTTTAAAGTTCAATGAAGCCTCTCAAACATACATCCACACACAAATTCAAAGCCAACTGATGGTGTTGACTACCTGAAGACATACAACCAACTAAGGGAGAAAGTCGCCCCCCACATCCCTTTCTATATTCTCCACGAGTCTGATTGTCACCAGGTGTGACAATCAAGACGATCGAATGCGGGTGCACTCAATAGCCATTGATGAGTTGTGTGAGGAAGCAACCTTGGGTTTATAGTTCTTCAGAACCACAACCATGACATTTGTCTATGGCATTTCCAAAAGGGTGACTAGATTTCCACCAATTTAGCTGAAAATCAAATATACAATTAATTCTACGGAAGAGGATTAGTGCCAGTGAAGAGAGGGGAAAAAAAGTTGACAGGATTCTGACTTTAAAGTGAGAATTCTCACTAGAAACTATAACAAATTTAATCACGAGTCAATTAGGTGTCACGTGGTGATGTTATTACTTTCGCTAATGCTAAATGGATAACTCATGGATGACAGTTCAACAGCATTAAACAACTATCAACTTTTTTGCTTGATCCCGGCTGCTATAGACCCTTGCAGTGTGACGTCACGTTGAAGTGCCGGCAGCGATTCTAAATCCCGCGAAAGACAGTGAGGAGTAAAAGACTAGCACCGTGCTAGTATTTTAGGCTAGGCTAACACGCAACTTTTTTTTTTGTTTTTTTTTTGTAGCTAGCGGCTTCAAACGACTGGTTTCAATGATTCGCAGTAATGTAGTGTCCGACTTGGGACGTGTTTTGTTCCCATCTTTTAACGAAAATCAAGCTCTCTACATTCATTTATTATGGGATGTGTTCCCTCCGGGAGGCGCCGCGGGTGACGTCAGCTGGAAGGGTCTATCGAAGCTGGCTGTGCCGTTTACCTTGCGTCGCCCGCCAGAAAAGCTAGCTTGCGTCGGATCTGCCCGGCGACTGTAGCATTAAGCTAATGCGACTACATTTCCAATGAAAACAGGAAGCAGGAAGTAGGTTCTTGTTCCAGTATGACAAAATCTAGCAGGATTAGATACGGATGAGAATAAAAATACAATCAGAATGGGGGCTGGCAAAATCCGCTAGGACTCAGAAAACAAGACTCAAATCATAAACCTGGTTACCATTGTTTCCCATTAAATGTTAGCATCAAGCTAGGGATTTTTTTTTTTTAAATCTCAGTTGAACACACAGTGTTATTTTATTTAATTTGACAGTAAATTTCTATTGGGAGTGGCATTAAACAGCTTGACGTGAAGTTTGTGATGAAGACACTAGCCCTTAAAGGAGACATAATAAGAAAGTTGACTTTTTAATTGTTTGTATTTGAATAGCTGAGTCTCTGGAGTGCCTGCCCTCCCTTGCAATTGAATATTTATGGGCTCATGCTTTATAGGGGGTGGGAGGTGGGGGGGGTTATGGCTAAATTAGCATCATTCATTTGTACTCTGGGTCAGTCAGTGTCTGCAGAAGGCTCCAATAATGCCACAAAAATTGCTCAATATGTCTCCTTGAAGAGATTCATAGGTGCCCTCTGCTGGCATAAATCTGTAGATGATAATTCTCCAAACCTCCAAACTGTCGCATGCCTGGAAAGCTCGGGGGGAGTGCGGACCTGTTTAATTAACTGTATTTGTGAGCGCTAAACCACGTAAGCGCCACAATCTTTTTAATACTTTAAATCACTTTTGCCGGTCAGGTGAGCGTTCGCGTGGGATTGCTGTGATTTTCCTTGCATGGCTGACCTCCGAGACGGGGTCCTAAGCGGGCATCTGGTAGGAGTTATCCCACCACTTCAAAAAGAACCGAGTTCACAGGCCCCAAACACCGCAATGAATCCCGATTTGGCGATGCGGCAGATCAGTTGACGGGGTCAGATTTGTGATGGCGCATTAATGCAATCAATGAGGTGCTAATTGCGTGTCTCGCTGACGTTCTTTCCATCCCGATTGTCAATACTCTGCCGGGTAAGGTTGTGACTCCATATTAAAGGTTTTTAATTGCCCTAACCTTCACTAATCCCCAATGTTATTACATGGGTATTTGCATGATTATGAAAGGTTTAAACAATAGAGCAAATGCAAATATCACAGAGGATTAACTTAAAATGAAAGCACGGTCGGCAGTGGGTTAACGATGGAACCGGCCCATGGACTTACTACATGGACGTACTACAGATGTGCACTGAGGTATGTTTCAAAACATACATTGACTGATCTATATTCTTTATCTTCAGCAAAGAACGGCTGATGTTACTGCAGTTTAGTGAGGTTGATCAAACACACGCTTCATAAGGAGCAGCACAACGCCCACAGAAGTTGGGGGGAAAAAAAGGAAAAAACTTCATTTAATGATGTCATTACATTACTGCATGAATGGCGCTTGTGCAAAGACATCACTGGCTAATATGACCACCAACTAATTACATACAGCATAAGCATAAAAAAAAAACTAAATTATTAGCCATTGCATGAAATCAAAACAGCCTCAACAAGCTTGCATTTGAGACTATTCTATTTTTATTTCAACTCAAAACAAATCATGATTGGATTGACCCCGGTTGCTGTGTACTCTTGCTGGGATCGGACTAATTGTTCAAAGAGTCCGATTCGCTCGGGTCTTCCACTCAAATCAGACCCAAAAATACAAAATCCATTATCAGCGCAATAAAGAGCTAATGACCCAACAAGCGGAATTTATTTGCCAGGGCGCCCATCTCCTTGAAAGGGCCAAAGGATAAGGAGTCATTAAAGCAGCGTTATCTGGTCCAGATAGCATTGGCATGTCTGTAAAGATCATTATTTTTGCCCCTGGAGCCGTTTGGCAAAGGAGAGCAGCACTAACTTCAGGGTCAGCATTAACACAGGGATGAAGACGCTAACGATACACAGCCTGGCAGCTAATACTTTTTCTAAACGCTCTTAATGACTGTAGATTGGGATGTGGGAGAGTTTGTGTTTTTCTTTGTGCTCAAGCAGCTCACTTTGGCTGTGAGCGACGTGGCATACTTCTTTAAACGTTCTTTACTTTTCTCAAGGTTCCATCTCTGTTCCCCCCCCCCCCCCCCTTTTTTACTGTGAGAGGGGCTGAGTGCATGTTTTCTTCAGAAGGACCTCCCGAGTTGAGTGTTTGATAATTTATGACTTGTTATGTAAATCACTTAGTCTAATGCAATGTACCCTTTCAGAAATTGGGTAATGAGCAACCTTCTGTTTTGCCAAGTCGACATACAAAAAAAACACGATTACCTGATCACATTGTAACTTTCCATCCAGCAATTAAACCCTCTTCAGTTGTAATTTGATCATATAAAACTTTGGGTTCAAAAGAAAAGTGCTCATGCTGGCAACCTTTAGACCAGTGGTGTCCAAACTACGGCCTGGCGGCCATTTGCGGCCCGCCGTCCATTTTTCAGTGGCCCGCGACATGTGCTAAAAATGGCATTTGACTCAGTTCAGATAAAATAAAAGAAAGAAAAATGTTTGGAGATGGTCAAAGTAAGAAGGGCGGGTATTGAAAAACAGGTGAAAAAAATAAAACTAAAACAAATAATAATAATAATAATAATAATAATAATAATATTGTTACCGAAATAAAATAAAAACGAAAATGCTTTGTAAAAAAACAAAAGTAACTGAAATTACTCTGGCTTGGTTCGAAGACTTCCTGTAAATAGAAGGAACTGGGCATAAACACCTTTTGTGTAAATTCAGCCAACTACATAAAGTGTGAGGATATGACTTTTGTGAGGCCTTTATCTGTTTATGCTTAGAACAGTTGTGTGAATAAAATATAGCTGTTATAAATACGAGGAAATATTAGTCGTTGCCTTTTCTAGGTCATTCCTTATAAAGTCACAAATATTGGACACAAAACATATGAGAAACTGGCAAATTTCCACAATTTAGTTATTTATTTTTGGCAAAGCTAAAAAAAGTTTATACTGTATATTGTATTTGAAAAGCTATATAAAAAAAGGCACATTGTTTATGTATTTTTTATTTTCATTTCAGTTTGCAGTGCAATATTACATTAGCCGAGCCACTGTAAGCATTTGCTGCTTCCCCACATGTAGAAAGGTAAGGACATAAATCAATCGGCGTGACAAAACAAACACGCTTTACGCTGTTCTATTTATCTGCGGGGCAAAACATACATGACAAAGCGAGCGCGTGTCGTTTCCACGCAAACCGCCTCCTTTATTCAAGCGCACGTCTCGTAATGGCGCAAATGGCCATCACGTTGCAATGCATCATGCCTGTCGCAAAAGACAACAACGGCGCTAATGATGCCGAGCTATCAGCGGTTCGGATTCGGTGAGATGGGGCTGGGGGGGGGGGCTAACATCTGACTCCCGGAACAGCCGAGGCAAAATAACACATGACACATGTCTGCCATTAGTGCGAATCCTCCCCGCGGTTGCCACACTTTCTTTTAATTTCGCTTGGCTGTAATCTCCCATCGACTCGAGTGTTTTCATCTACTAAAGGACTTTCAACAGCTTGAGCCTAATCAAAGACGTTCCCTCTTTTTTTTTTTTTTTTTTCTTGTCTCTGGATAAGGAAATTCAATTAGCTTAATTGGGCTGGATATTATCCTCTGTAATGTGATGGAAGCATCGCTTTCAACCAAAACTACACAGGGCACTTTGGAAGCACCTTGCTAATTAGCGCAATAACTTTAATCCAAATGTTTTACCTCAACATTCCAGATGATTCCAAATTGAAATCCAGGTAATTAGTCGAAATAACCCCCCCCCACCCCCCCACCCCGCGCACGAGGAGATCACTCGACTCCATCTTGAAGGCTGCTGACGGCAAAGTATAAATGAAGCGTTCCGTTTCCTCATGTTCCACGCTTGACACATAATGGGACCAAAATAGAAAATACGTTTTTTTTTTTGTTTTGTTTCTTGAGCTTTGTGTTTTACAACTGCAAAAAAACAGATGGATTTCTTCAGAAATGCAGAGGCAACAAAAAGTTTATACAGCCCTGTTCAAATGCAATTGTTTTGTGTTATACATTTTTAAAAGGCAAGATACATTAATGTGACCTATAAATAAATGAATATTTTTGATTTTTTTTTTTCAAGGGTCAAGCAAAGATAATGTATCTGCACAAGTGTACACACCTTCTTATAAATGTGATCAGAATTAATCAATCACGTTCAAACTCATAGAATGTGAGTCTGCACACACCTGCCATCAAGTGGCTATGACCCCCCCCCCCCCCCCAAAAACAAACAAACAAACAAACAAACTTCAGGCTTCTGCTAGAAAGCAAAGACAAGTCAAGAAAGCGTTTGAATGTGACTGGTTAATTCTGAAAACTGCCACATCCCAGTTATAAGAGGGTGTGCACACTTATGCAAGTATCTCATTTATCAATTTTTACTAAAGTATTTTTTAGGCAGTTGACTTGTACAGATTATAGATCACATTAATGGTGGAAAAATGTTTTCAAATGATTCATCTTGTGATTTTGTATCTCAAAACAAAAAAAACAAAACAACCCCCCCCCCCCCCCCAAAAAAAAAACAGCAGACTTCTGCTAGAAAGCAAAGCCATGTCAACAAAGGCTTTGTGGTTAATCATGAGTTTGAATGTGACTGGTTAATTCTGAAAACAGCCACAATCCCAGTTATACGAGGGTGTGCACACTTATGCAATTATCTCATTTGTCTATTTTTACTAAAGTATTTTTTAGGCAGTTGACTTGTACAGATTATAGATCACATTAATGGTGGCATTTTTTTTTCCAAATGATTCATCTTGTTGTGATTTTGTATCACAAAAAAAACAAAAACGGCATTTGAACAGGGGTGTGTAGACTTTTTACATGGACTGTTTCTGTATCTAAATGAGGGGAGTTGGGCTTCTGCAACCAAGCGTCTTTACTTTGAGATTTCATTGGGTTCCTTCCATCTAAGCAAAGCTGAAATGGGATTTTTTTTTTTCTCACCCCCAAGCAGCAGAGACAACAAACAGAGGAAATTATTGCACTTCAAATCAGTCATATATCATAAGCTGCAACATGCTCCGTTGGTTAGGGTAATAGACAGAGAAAGCAGCTTTTTTTTTTTTTTTTTTTTTTCTGATGGCTGGTTTGCATCTAATGCTGTGCCCTTGAGCTAGATACTTAACCTTAGCAGCTCCAGCAAACACAGGGCCTTCGAAATGGCTTTGAAAGTGTAAACCCATCTTCAGAAATGAATACCTCCTGTCAACTGGTTGGAGCTAACGCTCGTTTTTGCCCCCCCTACGAAATGACAGAGAAAAAAAAAAGACACCAAACTCTGCGTAACACAATAAAACTGTATTACATTTGTGCTTAAAATTATTACAATTACAGTATTTACAAGCGTTGTCCTAAAAATAAACATCTCATGCTGGATAACACATTAAAAGAAAGAATTGCACAATAGGAAAGCAAAAGGATTTTTTTTTTTTTTTTTTAATGTACACCTACATTTTACAGATTTTGAAGTCAAGAATGAACGCTGAGCGCAGCTGAACAGTTTACGCAGGACGAGGAGGTCAAGATGACGAGGCCGCGAGAGGCGAGCGAAGTCGCGCATCCGCCATCGATTGCGCGTTGAAACAAGCCAAATTCAGGACGGGAACCGCTTCAATAAATAATCGAGTGAAAGTTAACCAAACCCCTCAAGGTCATTTCATACACTCGTACACCTGCTACAACACCAGCCAACCTCCATCAGCGTATGTCCAGCTTTTCAATGTAAAGTTTAATAAATACAATTTATGTTAAAAAATAAATGAGTCTCCAAAAACGAAATAGTCAAATACTGCTAGTAGTAAAAAAGGGATTAAAGGAATGGAATCAAGACTCATTCTAGTCCAGTGATTTTCTGTGTTTGGGGCGTAGCAGTTTGAGAAAATAAGGAACAAACAAACAAACAATACTTAATTTAGTCCACAGTTTGTTCTTGAAGGGGTAGCTTGCTCTCCGACACTTTGAAAACCAAAATGTTACTCTCGTCCATAAGGCTGCGTCCCATTATCATTAACTCATTTACTCCCAATAACGTATAAATATGTTTTTTAATGTGTCCCAAAGACATATTTATACGTTTTTTTGTTTTTTTTTATGCGAGAGCATACAGAAGGCTTTGATGCAGCCTCTCAACTGCAAAGAACGGTTGCAGAAATGGTAGTTATTACACAAACGGCCAGCCGGTGGCAGCAGAGCAAAGGAGATCAACCAAGGCCATGTAGAAAAAAAGCTAAATTACTTAGAATTTTAAATAGACTTGTGAAAACTGATGAAACTTAGCTCTCTTCTAATGCTAATTGCTGCAAAACGGAAACAGATAGAAACATACTTTTTTTTCCTGATGAAAGAAGAGACTTTAATATTTCGTTTGAGAGGTTCCATGCTTTTATAGCAATAGAACACAATATTCCGTGGGCCTTGCAAAATCAGTCAAAATCCAGTAAAACAGCCGGGAGCGAACGGGACTGCTTCTGTGAAAATGGCGGCGAGTGAATGAGTTAATATTGGCTGTTCAATTCAAACGATTGTGCAAAAGTATTAGGCGATTCGTTGTGGTTGGCACAAAATGGAGGATTTCAGTTTTCGCTGTTGTTGTTATAAAGCCGTTTCATGCCATTCTGATTCTGGACAGGTGATTGTTCCATTGACGATATAGTTCTAGAACACAGGTGTCAAATTCCGGTCTTCGAGGGCCACCTCGGTTCGAGATCAGAACTGTTTATCATTCGTATTACCGGTAAAAAATAAAAATAAAAAAATAAAAAAATGAAAACATTGAAAATTATGACACACCAATCAACCTGATGTTGAAGTTGACTCTTTATGAGAGACCGAAAGACAAACCAAGACCGCATGAGAAAAACTCCTCAAAAAACGAAGAGCGATTTACACGCACGCACACACACCCGCACACAAGTATTAAATTATTATTATTTTTTCCAAGCTTGTCTGTTTACACTTGACAACATCCAGTAAAAAGGTGTTTATCCCAAAGATACACTGATTGACAATACCTCCGGCGTGTTTTTCAGATTCAAGTAGTTGGACCGCACAGTCCTTGTCATAAAAGGTGACACGTGTAAATATCTGTCCAACGACTTGCTTTGGGTTGTTCTGAGGCCAGTGTTTTTGTTTGCCAAGCGTAAAAGAGGCAGCACTTGTCAGTCACAAACAAAACAAAACGGTATTTTTACTTAAGAGTCCGCTTCCGACGCCGCCGCTGCCCGCTACGTCGCAGTCTCGATGGCTATTCTGTACAGTCGAGTACCTCCCCTTCCAGATGAGGCTTCATTATGTACACGTGGGGAGACGGGAGCTGGACGGGAAGCGATAGTGCTTTTTGTTGTGTGATTGCGAGCTTTCCATCAGTCTTCTCCTGCCTTCCTCCTGCTTTTGGACCGCCCCCGTCCCCGTCTGACGAGGGTCAGCGGACCTGGGGAGCGTAGCCTTCCTTCATCAGGCCCTCTTCGTAGTCCGTCTGGCACAGGATCATGTTGTTCTTCAGGAAGAACTTGTCTCCCACGCAGAACCTGCACGACACGAGAGGAGAAGAGCGGTGAAAAGGCGGAAAGGGGCATCGTTAACGCCGAGCTGGAGGCTAGCAAGGCTATGCTAGCACTGTGCCAAAACCCCTTTCAGCTGCAAATTTAAGAACTTAGGGAAAACATTTCTAAGTATGCAGTCGGTGGTGGGGTATTTCTTTGTTTCGTTCCCTTCCACCTGCAGATGTGACCAAACTTTGAACAACCCCGGTAGCCACATCCTCACAAGTGGGGGTATACGGTTATTTCTGACCTTTCAGCACAGCGCCAAACGGAGATTATGTCGAACGAGAGGCAACTCTGGCTGAATTGTCCTGAGGGTCGCTTATCTCCCTACAGGTTGGACAAGGTCGGCCAACGCCGGCGCAAGTGTTTAACCAGAGGCTACGGGGTGAGTTTGGGGAAGGGTGGCGGCAGTTTCTCCTCTTGTTTGACTTTCAGCGGATACTAAGAATACAGAATTCATAGCTGGAAGCTGCGCGGTAGCTCGCCTACCTGACATGCTCGTTGTGTTTATTCTGCGCTGGAGGGCAGATCGAGAGCATGATTTGTTACATCCGTTTGGGACCAATTAACAGATAGACCGTAAAAGGTGGGCTTTTGGGAAAGAAGGGAAAAAAAAAAAAAGGCATGCTCCGAGGAAGGGATTATAATTATTTTGGAAAACATTCTATGAAGCTCTGTGCTCAGAACTGATCTTACTTGAAATCATCCGTTACACCACTTGGCTCAAAAGTGAAGCGAAGCACCTTATAGACCACTATGGGCACAAAAGTAGATGAAATTGTGAAATTGAGATGACATCTTGTGTGTTAAGTGGGGTACACAAATACCGACATGCGGGCCAAATTTGGGCGATCAACGTCCCATGTGAGTGTTGTGTTAAGATTCATTTTGGTACCTCCAAGAGCAGATGGTTAGCTGACCCGAGAAACCGGTCACGAGTTTAGGGACAGCTCAGAGACGTCGGGTGGGACAAAATCGTTGAGAGATTGCAAAACAAATTGGAGAATCTTCAAATGAACTCTCGAGTTACCATCTGCTCCCTCTTACGTGCTCCAGTTCAGAGGTGAGTAGCAGCATTTTGAACCAAGTGGATACATTTGAGGGAGGACTGGCTGACTCCAAGGTAAAGTCGAAATAATCCGTACTGACTTCCTGTGGTGTGGGATGTGTTTAGAGTAAATTTTCCTCCACAATCTAAATGTGAAAAAGGTCGGGGCTGACTATCGTAAATGTTGAACCTGCTGAATATTTACAAGAGCAAATTCTGATGTACATAGTGAATACAGTGTATGGCAGGGCAATAGATTGCGTGACTTGAAAGTACACCACAAACGATAAGCCCAGAAACAACACCGATTTATTTCCCGCCTTAGCTCAAATTTCTACATATTACTATTTGAAAATAAACGCCTCTAAACTCTATTATTTTCCTGCTTTCACTGTGTCCACTCCAATAATGACCTCATGTCAACGTTTTTTTTTTTTTTTTTTTGCACTCCTTCTCTCCTCCAGTCAAATTGTTTCTCCCCCTTTTCACCTCCCCGTGCTCGTTTCCTCTCCCCTATTTCACACAGACAAATTGTTTCTGCTCGGTGAAATGTCAACAGCATATGTGACATCTGTGCGCCAATTTTGATGAGGATATCACACTTGGGCCCATCACAGGCGTGTCTAATAAAGGACGTTTTGCTGCCCCCGACTATTTCCAGTTTCTGGAACAAAACAATAGCCGAGTGTATTTTCTATATGTGGTTGGGTGAGGTCATGCTTGGAAAGTGGTTTGCTGTTACTGCAAATTCGAATATAAATAATAGCCAATTAGCGTTGCTAACAGCAATTATAGCAACTATGCATCGGCCTTTAAGGAGTTTAGAATACAACAAGCTGCACTTTATAGACAAACTGTAGCAGATTTATCACTATGAAACTTAAAAATCCCGTAAAAAAAATGATAAAATACTGAAAGTGTTATTTGCTCATCATACAGTATTATCAGCCTTTACTAATGAGGCTCATTAAAAGAGTCCCTTGACATCATTAATACAATTCTCCACCTAGTTGTATTCATATTATGGTCTGTAGTCATACAGATGCAGTCATCGTCCTCTGACGCTTTCTTCATCTCTCCTTTTCACTTTCTTCCCTTTCTTTACCGAGAGGTGAGTGTGACTAATGAGTCTTTAGAGACCTCTTGTTGTAGGGGGGAAGAGGGGGTAAAAAAAAAAAAAAAAAAAAAGCCTTCCACAGGCGCTCACTTAAAAGATGCATTGCGATGCCAGCTATATGCCCCGGAGGCACGTGTTAACTAGAGTAGTCGCTTTCCACTCAAATGAGGAAACGGGAGAAAAAGTGAGCTGCGCCACGTGTAGTTAGTGTTCACAAATACTGAGCGTTATGAATGGGACCGCACGTCTTCGTTGTCACCCGACAGGACAATCGCAGAATTTGCCTTGAAAAACGCTTGTTTTCGCAGTATGTTTGGGGCCATTAGTCATCGACTGTGAAGCGCGGTTCTATCACTTTTCGAACATTTGAGTGAGCGTGAGCAGGGTATATCCTCAAAATTCGTCCTTGCCGTTCCTTCTCTGCATGTTTCTCTTCCAATCCAACATTCACGCACCAGGATGTTGCCAGTGGTTTTCACCATAATGGTAAGGTGTCGTGTATGACCTTTTCAGTTTGTTGCATTCACGTTCACGTCAATTTCCCAAATCCTTTTCAAGACCTGAAAGGGAACACATTCTCGGAAAAAAAAAGAAAAGCTACTCCTTAATCACGCTGTTTCATCATTATTCAGGAAGAAAATTCATATTCGTGTGCTTACGTTGCATTCGAGGATGGTCGGAAGTCGGAAATATCCGAGTTGAAACTTCCCAGTTACGACCTCAAAGCGTTCGAGGTGAAAGTAAACAACCAAAATGGCGGATAGCGATAAATTGTTTTTTTTTATTTTGGTCCTCAAAACTCAATTTGACCTCCAGAAAACGTAACTTTGTGCAATTTTGCTTCATTTATTGTTTTAATCTTATTTTTTAAGCGTTCCATACAATTAAGTAGTTTACCGTATAATTTCATGCAGGAATATAGCGGCAACACCGTTACGTACGTTGCGTTCGCCACGATAAAAGCGACAAGGTAAAAACTGCCATAAGCAATGTTACTCGTGAAGTGAAGAACTAGCTTAGCTTCTGGAAGGTGCTCTCGTAAAATGAGAGCAGACTTGTGTCAGATCTGCTCCACTTTACTTACCGGTAATAATTTTCCAGGTTCGAAGGCTCTCGACCGACTCTTCTTTAACCAAAGGGTTAAGAGCTCCTCTCCATTATCCCTTGTAAATTGTAATATATATTTAAAACAAAGGCCTGCTAGCTTAAACCAGGAATGCATCGGTTGCATAATTGTCAACTTGGCTGGTGAAATACGTCCGATTCGGGAGGAGAGTTAACAAGTCCACAACCGTTCAAAGTAGGGGTGTGAATTGCCTAGTGCCTGACGATTCAATTCGTATCACGATTCATAGGTCACGATTCGATTCGATACCGATTAATCCCGATACAAATTTGTAAATCGATTGTTGCGATTTTTTTACTCAAATTTAGAAAATACTATTCAGTAAACTTGTACATGTACACTGTAAGATTTGTATGAAAAGGTATTATTTATTTATCTGAAACTTCAGTCTTATAACTGTGAGCCACGATATTTAACAAGCATGTAATCTGTTTCATGTTTGAACAGCATTGAAATAAAATATTAAGGCTTAATGCTCCATTAATATAACATTTTTCCATGCTTAAGGTGTGAAGCCTAACCCTAAGTAAGACATTTTGTTGAATATTTTTCCATCAAAAATGGATGTTTAACTCATTCACTGCCATTGACGGAAAAAGACGTCAAATGATGCATTTTTGGGCTGGCAGTGAATGTGTTAAAAATCCCTTCGGCTGCCTATTGAAGCGATTCGAGAATTGCGAGCTGTAGTATTGCGATATATTGCCGAATCGATTTTTTTTAACACCCCTAGTTCAAAGTACATTCCAGTCGTGTTTTTTAAACTTTGCTAGAGTCCTGTTCAGTCTTTCTCATAGTTAGTTGTGGGTGGGATTGGTTGTAAAATGTGCAGAAAATCCTTAGTCGTACATTTTAATGCGTCGTGATCGTATTTTCGCTCTTGTAGACCAGGATGAGGAAGCACGATTGTGTTCTCCCCGCACAGTCTCCCAGTTCTCGACACCAATCATACACAAAGTGACAACTATGTCCCTTATTGCCTATTAGGCCCCTGTCTAACAAGCCTGACTCATGACATACAAGGCAGCCGTGGCCGAGCTTTGCTGCACTGAACCCAATTGGCGTCAGTCTCTCCTTGCAAGGCTCAAGTACGGAGACCCCCCCCCCCCAAACCCACCCCGACCCCTTATCAGCACTGACCTTCGCCTGCACTGTCACCCGTCCTGCTCCTCTCTGCTCTAACCTTCCTCCAGCCTCCCCAGACTGTGGCCTCCAGCTCATCAGGGGGAAATTGGGCCAGCTCCGGCTAGATGATGAGGCTGGACGACAGCCTCATCGATTAGCTGTCCCCCACGGCTGATCTGTGGCTAACTGCTTGCTGGATGGAGGCTCATATCTCCTTCCTTATTCCCAACACCTCTTTTCGGAAGCAGTCGCCTGTTCCTTTCGGCTCCGGCTTCCTCGCTGCCGCTCAGGTAAGGGAGAATAACAGGCCCAGCGATTGGGAAGGTCACAATGGTAGATTTATGTTTGCTTTAACGGAGTGAGGCCGCATTGGGCGCAGACACGAGGAATCGGGGCTGATGTAGGATCCTATATTTTCACTGATGGACCACGGACAGGGTTGCTTGATAACATTTCAAAGTCATGCTTAGAGTGGGGAAAAAAACGGTGTGATGCACGAGTGAGATAACCGGTGCAGCTTTTCTATTTATCACACTCTTCATTGCTGTAGCTTCATGGCAATACATAGATTGCTGTCAATTCGACAGTGATGGTGACGAAGAACAAAGGTCACGGTCACTCGCTCCCGTGAACTAATTGGCCTATCACTTAACCAAGACCTTTAATAGCAGAGCACGGCAATGGCTATTAGAGTCCTACAGTGATGGAATCAGAATAATCACTGGCATCCGAGTTCTCTCGGCTGGTTTGAACGCACCCACAAAGAAACGGAAGACACGGGTTGATAAATGGGAGGCTATGGGGGGGGGGGGGGGGGGGGGAGTCGGCTGGATGTTCATACGTGATTGTAGCAATTCAACCTTCAAACGCCAATTTGCGCGGCGGCTGACCTGGAGGAGCGACGGATAATTACGCCGCCTGACCCCTGCCGACCCGCCGATCGCCTGCTCTGTTTATCAGATTTCACATTTTCTGACGACGCTCCGCAGAGAAATCTCCGGGCCATTTGCGAGATGGATTAGATTGCTTTATTGAAGGGCCTGTCGGGAGAGCGGGTCAATGGGAGGGGAGGCGAGGGGGGTCTTTCGTGTTTGTTTGAGGCCGGGAAATGAGAGGGGACAGAGCTGGTGCCAATGAAGAAGGCGAGCAGCGGGATCGGTATGCCAGACGAAGCGCAGGAGCCCATTTTCAGGCCATCCGAAACAAGGCGGATAAACTATTCAGGAAAAGTGAGATCCCCGGAGAGCTAAGAGCAATTTGCTGAAGGTCAATCTATTAATCACACTATAAACGTTGAGCATTTTACCTAAGCTAAACGTGTTACTCTCTACAAGGCAACACAAACAACCGAGACAAGTTGGAACATTTTCGAAGAAAGTAGCACGATTAGAAAAATAACTTTCGCAGACTTTTATGTGGAGAAATGTGTGAGGATTTTGACATATTTTTCTTGGAGTATGTTTCGTTTTACCTGCCAAGATTGTTGCCTGTAGATTATTTTTTTTACAACATGGCTTTGAATATTATGCCAAAGAAGTTCTGTTAAATAACTTTATTTGTACCGGAGGGGAGACAGTGAGTCGGCTGCTCACAAATTCACTGATACATGACAGTAACATGACAGAAGTGCTTCAGGCATATCAAACATGGCTGAAAAACAAACATTGAAATCAAAAGATGCGGAACAGAATAAAATGATTGCTGCTTGTTGTGATGTGTTACAATTGTTTTTAAATCACTAACAATATTTAAACCATTTATTTATTTGTGATAAATGCACATCATCTGTTGTACCATTTAACCTAGGGCCGTGCAATTAATCAAAATTCAATTACAAGTTCAATTATTACACTCCACAATTACAAAATTGGCATTATTGTAAACAAAAATACAAGTTTATTAATACTAATTGTCTACATTTGTATATTTGCACCTTTTTATTTTAAAAAGACCAATTTAATAAATTTTGTTTGGTCTAAGGAACTTGCATAATTATATTCAAAGAAATGTATTCTTCTTAATATATCTTTTTTACGTTTAAAAATTTTCTTGTTTTGTGCCAAAAAAAAAAAAAAAAAAGATTGTCCAAATCATGATTTCAAGCATTACTAAATTGTGATTAATATTGTCTTCATAATCGAGCAGCTCTAAATTAACTTCAAATTTTCTACTTAAGCTTCAAAAAGTAAACCCCTGTAAAGACTTCAATTATCATGTGCAGAATTCCACCTTAAAAATGAACATGTTCATATTACTCATGCTTTTTCTATTTCAATTTTTTCGAAAAATAACAAACAGCAAAAACAAAATAAACAAAAATTGTGTTAAAAAGCCGTAATCTCTGAGTGTCCAAACATTTGTGTCCAAAATGGTATATATGGGCTGCAAAAAGCTTGTAACAAACTGCAAAACAAAAAGTCAAAGCTGACGAACAGCTTCAATTAAATCCGTGCCACACCATAAACCGCGGCCAGACTCCGGCAAAAATTGTGATGGGCATCTAAATGGCGCCTGCAAGGCCGCGGTGGACCGTGCGAAACGCACAAACGTCAATTTTATTCAACAGTTCATCAGCCGCCTTAATGTAAAAAGAAAGATTTGCCCGCGCTTAAGTGGGTTTTAATGCGGGGGAGCAGAGTTGGCCTGCCTGGGTCTAGCTGATGAAGATTAGCTGACTTCTTCTATTAGGAAAGGCTGTCTGGTGCAGCCGGCTGAAGTGGCAAGACAATAACCGAGTGCTAATTGTGCGTAACCAGGTCTCCTGCCTTTTAGTATGCGCGACGTGTCTGGCGTGTGCGGATGCCGGCAACGTAGGGAGTAATGTTCTTTGTGTCTGATTGGGCTTCTTGTAACCTTCGCAAATGCAAACTCGATTGCGGTCACCTACCGCAGCGGACGTTTTTGTTGCGTTGAATTACAATATGTGGACACGGTGGGCGCAATGAAATGTAATATATACCCCACAGGCCACAATCAATTGAGAACGAATAAAGGGGTCTACTTTCATAAATATAGCAGTCAATGCTGATTGACACCGTCAAGGGTGATATTGACACTGTATAAAAACAAGTAAATACATATTTTGACTTCTTCACGGTGATAAAGCAGCTCCCTCTCAAAAACCTTTACAAAACATTTGGTAACTCAACAAACACTTTTTTCGATAACGTTTTCACATTCGTAATCATCAGGCAAACTATTGCGATTTAAAAGAAACGTAAAAACAAGAAAAGTGCCTCACTTATACATTTTCCATCATCCAACAATAAATAAAAATTAAAATAAAATTTCAAAAAAATAATAAAAAAATTGAAATCTTTCCACTCTGGAAAGCCCGGTTTCAAAAGCGATCGGTTTCAAGCTCCGAAAGCGCGTCGCTTTTGAAGCCGGGCTCCAGAGTTGACACACACCTCGGACGTTCCAATGTGGACACCATATGTGAGATACTTCTCCAGTGATGATGTAATTCTCGTGTGACTGCGCACAAACCGCCAGTCTGTCAACAACAATGGCGGATAGCCGTATATTACTGGATAGTCCATACACGCCCGTGCAAGCCGTTGAAGCGACAGGGCAGCCATCTTACTCCTCCCATCTCGCAAGCAAACTTCTGTTTAAACTACTTTGAAGACACCTTTTCTTTTTTTGCTTAGTTGCTATACCCCTGTTGTTTCTACCAAGTACTGTCAAAAAATGTATTCTAGGATCGTATGCCGAGAAACGTCTCTTGGGAGAAGTAATATGACGGCCTTGCGGCTTCAAACGTCTCGTCCTATCGGCTATTCAGATCAGAGGTTCGTCTTCCTCGCTGATTCTTCTTCTACGCTTTACGTTAACTCCCTTTGGCAGCGCTATAGCGCCACTCCAGACTTGGCATATATATTACAGCCGTTAAATGTCCTCGGCGTCTCCTTTTGGACACTCGCATGTCTTGAGACGGTTCTGTCTGTACAAGATTTGCTTGAGGAACGAAGCCGTCTTTGCTTCTGCGTAAACAGGGTCCTAGATTCCCCAAACCTTTGTATGATCAGTGATCAATTATGTAATTTAAGCATTTTATTAGTTTGGTTGAAAAATCAAGCTTTGATTTATTCAGTGTAAAATTACTTTATAAACCTACTGTTTCAAATTGTATACACTTATATTTAACATGGTTTTATAAACATTTGAGTATATTCATATTATATCCACCAGTTAACTTCTTATAATGTAATCTAAGAAACATTTTTCAACTTTTTCTTACCTTAACCACTCTATATTTGACAAAGAAAATCTTCAAAATCAGATGTCTCTCCTTTCTCAATTGTGGCCATCTTGCAAGGTCGCTGGAAAAGCCATCAGCTGGGTGATTACTGCCCTCTAATGGATTATCCGTGCAATGCATGTGCCAGATCATATATGTCGGGGTTTTAATAGGGAAAACAAAGAGTGCTCAAAATGTCTTGTAGTTAACTCATTCAGTCCCAGCCATTTTCACTGAAGCAACCCCTTTACTGGATTTTGACTGCTTTTGTGAGGCCCACAGAGTATTGTGTTCTATTACTATAAAACACAGAATTTACCAAAACAAAAATTTGCATCTCTTCTTTCACCAGGAAAAAAAAAAGGTCTATTTCTGTTTCCGTTTTGGAGCAATTAGTTTTAGAATATAGCGAAGTTTCATCACAAATCTGTTTAAAACAGTGGGGAAAAGAGTTTTTTGCAACATGGCTCGGTTTGATCTCTTATACTCTGCTGCCACCTGCTGGCTATATTTGTAATAACTACCATTGCTTCAAGCGTTTTCTTCAGTTCAGAGGCTGCATCAAAGCCTTCCGTTTGCTCTAGCATTAAAAAAAACGTATAAATACGTCTTTGGGAGCAAATGAGTTAATATGATACCTTTGGTGTTATTGGGATATTGTTGACTGAAAACCTCTGAGACAGTGTCAATTAAAAGTGTGCATTGTTGTCTTTGTAAAGACAGAACTGTGGTACAAGCTGTCACCTGCGACCAGGTTCAGGATTCAGGCGGACTGCCAGTAAATGAAGACTGATGGGACTGATGGCCGAATATGTATGGACGGAGAAGGGGCCCCTTCTTGCTTTGTCTAGCCTGAAACTCTACAGTAGTAGTACAAGATCATCATCTGCGGGTCCATCTGGGGCATCTCTCTGGTCACTTGTTAGAGTGATATATCTCCCGATGTTCAACTATCAGCAGCGGGGTTAGTACGCCTCAATCGTTCTTCCCCTAGCAGCCATTTGGCCGGACGCAGGTAGCGGCGGAGAGACGGCAGTTCAGCGCAGTTCAATCACTCACCTCTGATTGCAGAGCTGGCACGCGAAGCAGTCCAGGTGGTAGACGTTCTCTTTGGCTCTCATGACCATCTCGAAGGCTGGAATTAGCTTGCTGCAGGCTGCGCAGTTCCCCGTCACGCCAAACAACCTGCGCCGCATAGAACGCCGAATATTAGTGTCCACAGAACTGCAAGTTTGGGAGTCCCGCGCTTTCAAGACAGACGAGAAATGGGCAAAGTCGTGATTTCATTTCAGATCAAGGATTATTATGGCGTGAGACCCATAGTAACCATTCTTAGTGCTCACCGAGTCTTGATGACTGCATAAGCCCAAGGAGGCGTTGATAGTGTGAGCGTTAGCTTGCTGTGCCTCAAATAAATCGCACCTTCAGCACATCAAAGCTTTTCACTTGGGGTGGATGTTTGGCATTTCCGCAACACCAAAAGAAACACACCAGAAGTGACGGGGACTCGTATACAAAGCAATACGACGACGATGAATTTCTGTTAATACTTATGACATTTAAGAATGAGAAGAATCTGAGACATAGCAGTAACTTTTCACCTTTATGTCAACTAATTTTTATTGCCATATGAAAAAGAACTGATTGAACTGACCAAAAAATAAAAATATATATCAAATCAAGAGCACACCTTCGCATTTATAGACTGACGCTGTATATATTACATTTTATGATACCCATTTTCTATCTCACTTATTTTGTTCAGGGTCATCATCAAAGTGGGAATTGAATTTGCGATCAATTCAAGCGAATCCGCCGCGCCGCTTTATATGCGGGGTCATGATGGAGTTCGAACAAAAAACGTGAACTTTGAGAATCACTCATCAAACGTTGCCGCTTCCGCTGATGCAATTACAGTGGCACCTCGAGATAAATCATCCCGTGACCTCGTTTGTAACACAAAACATCTTTTCCCAATTAAAATTTATTCCCTCACAAAACACTGGCAAACGTATGTTTTATACACTCCGTTTTCGATAAATAGGCGCAGCTTCAAATAAGTGACTGTATCTGTATGGTGTCAATAAAGTGCTACATAAGCACACTCATATTTATAATTTACCTTTTTAATCAAATTGGATTATTCATTTGTTAATGTGAACATGAACAGCAAACGAGTCCAAACGTATTGTCGTACCCGTACACGTGTAAAAATACCCGTTGCTTCAAGAACACCGCCACACTTTTGCTTTTCGTTAGTTCATTTATTATGTTCTGTATTGTTTGTTAAGCTATACTGACTTAAATATAACAAAATGGTTGTTTTGAACACACGACGTGATACTCTTTGTTTTGACAAACGGAGACTTACCAAAAGTGTAAACTACCTGACCTGCTGGTATAGACTAGTATCGGTAAAGCAAGAAAAAAAAAAGCTGGATCGGGCTTGGCCAATACATTAAAAATAAAAAAAATTGCAGGGCCACAGCTTGTGCCATTGAAATAGATGGGACATGGCTTCCACCACTGCCCAGGGAGGACCCTATTATTTCTCTGCCTGCTCCAGGGACTTTAATGGGAGTATTCATTAGGGATTCAGGGCTGTTACTACACAGCGACCTAGACCAGGCTACAAGGGAGGAAAGAATCTGATAACGAAATCATATAACAAAATAACCTATTAAGCAGACTTCTTGGGGCACTTTTAGCCATCGTTGTTAAAATGATAAAACGGCATGCCACTCTCTGAGTCTGTAAGAGATCGCAATCTGATAAATGATCTCGGGGCTTGGGATATGCAGGGTTGTTTATTAACCTTCAGAAAGTATGTTTCCCAGAGGCACAGGAAGCAGATAGATTGCGCCCTCATGAATACCTCCAGAATTAAGGGCCACTGTCAACACACCTTGAGACAATGAAGGATATTGCTCGGAACGTGGTCGCTAGGTGAAAACAAAAGAAAGCCACTTCCATGGATTATTACTGACTTAATTAAAAGAATTATGCCTCCTCCTTTGAGCCCTCTAAATTTAGATATGTCTGCGTTATCTCGTCCTTTTTTTTTTTTTTAATCCTTTCCTGCACAAATGCGTATCGCCGAAAGGCGCTCGTGTGAATTCGATGAAATGATGACTTCTCTCCTTACAAAGAACGGTAATTGATCTAAAAAAAAAAAAAAAAAACAAGAAAGAGCCCGATATGATAGATTTAGTGCAAGATAATGAGCACGTGTGCCGGAGCCTAACAGCGGCACTTTGTATTGCGGCTTTCGACAAAGTCACAGCGAGACGCCGCTTACTCTGCAGGGGTGAATGTCCTTGTCTTCCACTAACCCGAATCATTTTCAGATAGCTTGCTCTCAAGGCTCCCGCATTATAAATGATGGAA
The DNA here is from genome assembly GCF_051991245.1 of Festucalex cinctus. Taxonomy (NCBI): domain Eukaryota; kingdom Metazoa; phylum Chordata; class Actinopteri; order Syngnathiformes; family Syngnathidae; genus Festucalex; species Festucalex cinctus. The sequence continues at coordinate 21,755,314 of NC_135426.1, forward strand.
GGTATTCGCGTAAGAAAAAAAAAAAAAATGAATGTGAAAAAACGTTATAAGCTTTCTGCCTGTCGGATTGAATCAAAACGGTGTTCTGTTTCACCGTTTCATTTGCGCTCGTCTGTCCTGAAATTCGGCCGGCCCGCTCACTACTTTGCTTTCAAAGATTCTCGATCGACGTCCTTGTGCCCGTTACTATTCCCCGTTGTGTCTACCGCTGCAATCAATAACAAAAGACTCCGACTTTGCGCCGGAATCCGTTTCTTGTTGAAGTTACAGCCTTAAAAAAAAAAAACACACACACACACACACAGACACAAAGAAACTTTACTTGGAGGTCAGACTGCTTGAAAATGATTAGAAAATTGCTCAATAATGGTAACACAAGGTAAGACGTTTGAAGTAGCATATTTACTGAAATTCCAACATCTACGCGTCTGCTCTGTTCCTCACTTGACACAATGCCTCCAGGTTAAGTGGTCCTCTAACTTTTTACACCAAGTAGGCCTACCACCTGAAAAAAAAAATTACTTTGCTCTCCAAGTGCCACCATAGCAACCAACAAAGGCCAAAGTTTTCATCAAAAAAACGAGACCTTGAAAGTGTATTCAGCATTACTGTTAATTCAAATGTATTGTCCATAAGTTCTTTAAAGTTAATTACAGATGAAATGAACTTAAAAAGTAAAAAAAAAAAAAAAAAAAAAAAAAAATCCTACCTGGTACACATTTCTTTAACATCAAACCAACACCAAAAATGAATGGATGAATATTTTTGATGCATATACTTAAAAAGTGACAAAGAACATAAAACTCTATAATACTACTCTACTTTGGTCTTTTAGTGTAAAACAACTCATAGATATTGGTGCATTTGTGTGTGCGCGCATATGTGCGCGTATGCGCGTGCGTGCAAATACGTGTACATTTATACTCATTAATTCACCTAAAACCTAATAAAAATCCCATTACCCTTCACCTTAACCGGATACTTCAGAGTCTCGCCAGAGTCGTGAGGTTCAGATGGTCAGGAGACCAGAGGAAAGGTCAAAGAAAAGAAAGATAAATCAAAGTGAAATCCAGCACCAACTAAAACACCTCCTGCCATCCACATGGTTACAAAACCAGAGTCTTACGCCAACCCCAGAAACCTCTAAATTCCAACAAATTAAAGAGATCTCAACAGACCAGAGGAAAAACTCAAGTAGGAAGGAGGGAAGGATAGACGAGGCAGAGTGAGATCCACAGAAACCAGCACATCCAGTCCATCAAAGTGAAAATCCAGCACCAACTGAACACCTCCTGCCATCATTTTAACACATTCACTGCCAGTCTAGCAAAAAAAAAATTGACATTGACGTCTTTTTCCGTCAATGGCAGTGAATGAGTTAAGCCTTGACTCTGCAGCAGAGAAAATAAATCTTTGATAATGTTTTCCAGCCTGTGAGCAGCATTTTTCTTGCGTCTGTGATGAATGTGCTTATTGGAAGAAAAAAAAAAAAAAAAACTCATTGAAAAGAAAATGAGAAGCCCCAAAGACCCCCCAGGTTCCTAACCAGACCTCCTGGCTGCTTCTCATCCACTTGTTTGCTGCATAATTCATTTGCTACCTATGTGCTACATTAACCAACTGCCGTTAAATGATTCAACGTCGCCTCCCGGCGTGTTCTCGCTTCCGGGGACAACACATACATTTGCTTCTCCAATCAAACCATATTTTCTCCCCCTCCCAAGCAGCTGAGCGGCGGCAACAAGAGAGCCTGACGACCATCTTTTTTTTTTTGGGACGGCGACGGCGGCATCAAAGCGGCGGGGACGCGGGGAAAGGCCTGCCTCGCCCTGCGGGGAGGGAAGACGGATGGGATCGTACCTGCCACTCGTCTTTCGCCGCTCTGCCAGTTTGATGTCACCGACGCTAATGGCTCTCAGGGGAGGAGGCAAATTAAGCGCGGTTTTGCCCGTAATGAATTCAAAGGCGCCAGCTCGCACGCAATCGGAGGATGACGGCTTAGGACGCCTCGTGCGTCCGGGACCCGAAGCCTGCGATTCGATACGTTTAGCCCCCCGCGTTATAATTGGTGATAAATAAATACGTTTCTCATGGCCGTCTCTCTTATTCTAACAGCTGCCTGTTATGTCTCCGGGGCTGTGGGATAACAATGTAAAACAGCGGGCTTGACATACACTTAATATCCACAGCTGACAAGACAGCATGTATATTTAAAGGGGTTGGAGATACGGCCCCAAATTAAAATTCATGCCTTGCGCAAATCTGAATTTGAAAGGGTATTGATGCAGTCAGTGCTCAATACACTCGTATTGTCGGTCAGAAGGCGTTGACTGTGTATTAGGGCCCGGTACGGCTCAGTGGTACCTATTTGATGAGTGGAAAGAGAGGGAACAAAAAAAAACAACAGATACCAATTAAATTATTCCACAAGGGTTTAGCCCAGTGGACCCCAAAACCCGATCGCACTCGACTCCTTTGGCGAATGCACAAGTGGTGTCGTGCCAAATGGATTGTTTCAGCTTTGGCGAACAAAACGCGTCGAAAATATGTCGACTCCCCTGCTCGTTACTGCGGCGTAGTAAATGACGTACCTGACAATGGAATATGTTTATCCGTTGGCCTTGACAAAACAAAAAAAAAACACAAAAATTCTGTCTTTACAAAGGTAACTAGATGTGCAGGCCTCCGCCAAGGTGAAAAGATCGAAATTTGCATGTCAATGCAAAGAATTCATGCCAAACAAAAGGTGTTGAAATTGTTATGTATAAAACTGAAAGTACGTATAGTCATTTGGAGAAAAGTATAGAAATGTACTTTGCCAACTCTCAAGTTAGGAAATCATAACGAAAACGACACTAGTCACTTCTTGGCAGAGGTAAGACGGCACTCAAACTAAAACTCAACAATCGCAAACTAAACAAAGACACATTTATTTAAACTTTGCCTTAACGTCTGCTAGCTTAATGCTAACACATAATAAACATCACAGACGGATAACAGATCGGTATATTAGAGACAGACAGACAATTATTCATCCTTTGAGGAATATATAAAGCAATTAACAATGAAACATATCAATTGAATAATTATTTTGACAAATATCGGCCTTTTTATGAATATGAAAGCCGATAAAGATGGTATCTCACTGAGCAGTTAATGCTTGAAACCTTTTACAAACCCTGACAAAAAACAAACAAAATTAGCGACGTTCTCATGCAGTGAGATACAGGAAATTTTTCATTTATGAACTTATTTAAATTTCCATTTCATAAAAAAAAAAAAAAAAAAAAATGATGCTGACACTGGGAACTCCCAACACTTTTTATTTAAAAAAATAAAATTAATAAAATAAATTAAGAAATTATGTTGAAATTTTGGAAAACGTAATTTACAGTGGAAAACTTTTGGGAACTATTGACTTGCTTAGTTTTTAAATTTAATTTAAAGACACGTGCTGCTGACTTTGGAAGCTCCCTGCCATTTTTATTATAAAAAATTGACACCTTTATTTAAAAATTATGTTTATATATATGTATTTTTTTTATATAATATCCATCCATTTTCTTGACCGCTTATTCCTCACAAGGGTTGCGGGGGGTGCTGGAGCCTATCTCAGCTGGCTTTGGGCAGTAGGCGGGGTACACCCCCCCGGACTGGTTGCCAGCCAATAGACGAACAACCATCCAAACTCACAAGCACAGCTAGGGACAATTCGTAGCGCCCAATCGACTTGCCATGCATGTCTTTGGAATGTGGGAGGAGACCGGAGTACCCAGAGAAGACCCACGCAGGCACGGGGGAGAACATGCAAACTCCACCCAGGAAGGCCGGAGGCTGGACTCGAACCCGAGTCCTCAGAACTGGGAGGCGGACGTGCTAACCATTCTTCACCGCGCCGCCCTTTTAAATAATAATTAATTTTTTTGTTTTTGACGCAAATATTTTCTCATCGGCTTGAAATATCGGTTATGGGGCTCTGAAAAAAAACAAAACATATCGGTCTATCACTAAATTATTTACATGATTTTGTCAAATAAACCCGACCACTTGACAACATTACTATTCGTATTAGTATTATTGTGAGGGTGCGTTCCAGTAGCCATTTAAAATTCCAGCTGCGACGTCCCGCCTCTTCCACCTCCCCCCGATCTTCATCTCGGCCGTCCCTCCCACCACTTGAATTGCCCCAGCCTCGGCACGCATTCATCAGCTGCCGGATTAGAATTTGTTTCCTCACAAACCATTGATCATCGGCCTATTACTAGGCAAATGACAGTTAATTACCCACTACATTAACCACTGGGACCCGGGGACCGACTCGCCGTGCCATCAGTCAACATGATGAATGTGGCAAGTTCAGTAATGCATGGCCATTCCCTCGTCCGCCTGCCACGCCGAGAACAACCCCGGGATCTCACTTCCAGGCACCCAAGGAAAATCTATGGTAATCTGCATAATTACAGGCTCAGGGTTAATAACAGACAAATGATTTGTTGCGTCTCAACATGGGCTGCTTTTTTTCTTTTCTTTTTTTTTTTAATGGGATTGCGCTTAGTCCGTTTGCTGATGCGGCCTGTCCGTAACTGCAAATTTACTCACAGGGAGTTTGTGGAATGAATTCCAATGATACCACGGTGCCCGGTTTTATAATATAGCCGCAAAGTAAAGAAAGTTACAACAGGGCGGGTAAGGACGGGGGAGGGGAGACGGTTAAAAGTGGCAGATGTAATCAGACTCTCGCGTTCTTCAATTTAATAGCCCCGGCCTGTGTGATTGTCAGTGATTAAACAACGTTTCGGGGGCAAAATTATTTCAATTACCGTGGCCGTGACCTGGGAATTGTCGGCGGGATAAGATTTTCTTCCTCGAGTGCCCCGACTTGCCTGGCTGCCAGCCTCTATCAGTTCTCATCTGCACCTGGACTCTGATATCCTAATGATGAATTATGGGCCGCTTTGCGGGAGTATACAACGCAACGTTCCCCCAGTAACTGTCAGTTGGGCGAGACGCCACAGAGCGCCACCTAATTAGCTCCCGTTATAACCTCTGCCGAGAGGTTTAACAACATCTGCTTTTCTACATGAAGCAACTTTGAGAAGATAAGCCATACGTGCAAGGTCACGTTCTTTGGTACTTTGAGTATTCACCGTGTGGATCGATAAATCGCTGCTTTTGCAACCTAATGCATACGCGCAGGCCCAGATTAGTAATCTGGATATTCTGGACATTTTTCGCTGGGCCGGTGTTGTTTTGAGTCGCACATTAATCATCCTTCGGCATGCGTTTTTGTTATAAAATCAGCAATAAGAGTGAATTTCCAACACACTGAGATATAGGCCATTATATTATATTTAACATTGACAGAAAAATGAGCAAAATGAGTGCGTTAATTTTGAGTTAATTCATTCACACCACACTTTTTTTTACGCACTATTATTGACCGCCCCTTACTTGGAAAGCCTGTACTGGGGCAATTCCAGTCGCGACGCAGCAGACACGTCCACGTCAAAATTTAGCAGTAATAAATGTAATAATAATTCATATATTTATGGAGACTGGGGTCAAGTTGTATTTTATAATTTTAAAAAAAAAAAAAATTTCACACATTACGTCATGTGTAATAAGAAAAATAATGCACTGAGCTGTCACCAATGTCTTACAAATGCAATTATGCCATCTAGTGGCATTTTTTTTAATAGTACAGTACACCTTTTTAATTTTAACTCACTTGTGAAATTACTGAATCAATGACTAAAACATGCAGCCATAGTTTATTAATTTAAAATTTCCCCCACTTTTACGTTATGTAAAAAAAATGTACATTTAGAAGAGATATCAAATTTGCGATTAATCATGAGTTAACTCGTGAGTCATGCGATTAATCACAATTAAAAAATTTAATCAGCTGACACCCCAATTTAATACATGACAATAAACACCACAACTGTAACTATATTACACCCTGTCTATGAAAAAATAACACATCAAAAAGGCATAAAACAGTCACAAGTGGTACTTTTAACAGCAACAAAGCATGTTGGAAAAGCCAAAGTTAGCATCAGTCCGTTCAAGTAGTGCAACCGGAAGTGGTGTGAATAGTACGCAAACAAGACCACAAACAGGAAGTGACGTTAGCTGCCATATGCTGCATCTTAACAGTGTTAGATAAATCTGTCTTATTATGGATTAAGTGTCTTAGCTCATCTTCTGTCCACTTACTTATTGGACCTTTTTTGTTGTTGTCTTTGTTAAAATAAATGTCAGCAAATTATTTTCTAATACTACTCGATTGCTTTTGTAAACGAGCCCCACTTTGTCCACAGCCATGTTGTTCGTGCAAAGCAGTGCACATCAGCATGGCATGAAAGTGTTTGGAAATACAGACGCCAAAATATTCATCGTGACAAATAAACTCAATTTACTCAATCGATTATATCGCCCAACCCTACTTTAGGATACCAAATTAGTTTTCTACACTGTGAGCGCTATTTGTTTTGAAATTCATCTCCCATCAATAGTGTCCGAAAAGGGAAACAACTCAGCTCAAATCAAACGGAGAAAAAAAAACGGTTTTGGCAGAGCCCCTTCCCAGGTCCATTTTGAGGACGACTAAATGAAAGATTCCGACCAGATGTGTCGTTCGATAGGCACTCTCCCAGCGCCAGCCCACCTGCTATACCACGCCGGGTGCCAGATAGTGGCACACGCAAGCCCCGCAATTATCTGCACCAAACATGCACAGTCCCATGAGTCATTGCTCTTCACAGCTAATTTAACTAATCTCCACTGGAGGGGATGATCCAAAAGAATAATGCATCCAGGGGACTGAACAAGTAAGCATTTTAGTCCAATTGGAAATATTGGCGGCGGGGCCCGCACAAAGACAAACGGTGGAGAAAAGTGGCAAGATTATAATAAAGGTGGTTTTAGATTTGGAGTTTTGTAGACAAAAACAGCAAAACAAAACAAAAGTCACAAAGCAATATGATGTATCACTAATAGCTCTAAGACAGGGTGTCAAACTCATGTTAGCTCAGGAGGAAAATATATTACCAAGTGGACCGCGTCTGTAAAATAACGGTATATAACGATTGCCGTCATTTATACGCAGATTTTCGTTATTTTGTGTACCAGCCCTAAAGCTCAACTGTCATCATATTGTTCCGAAAAATAAATGCAAAAGCAAAAGCAAATGGGACGCGGCAACACTTACGCCTGTATGAGTTACCTGCTTTGCATATATATATATATATATATATAATTCCCAGAATGCATTGCATGGCACAGTTAATGACATTATAAGCACGTTAATCCTTGTCATATGTATTTGTGTAATTTGTGTCATATTTAACAAGTTTATGTTGGTCTATGATTTAAAATAATAACAATAATAATAATAATATTAATAATAGTAATAATAATAAAACAAACCGCAACTTTAAGTTGTGTGTAAAATAATGTCATCCGGGACCATTCCCCCGTACAAGTTGCATTGCTCATCTGAGGACTGCTTGTGAACGTACAAATTTATTATGTTTTGATTGTGGACGGCTGATTAATTAGTCCGACTTTACAATTTATTTTATTTTTTTTTCTTTACAAAATCATCTCGGGGGCGGGATCAATCCCCTTTGCGGGCCGGATCCGGCCCGCGGGCCGTATGTTTGACACCCCTGTTCTAAAACCTCTGAAAAAGTTTGGGTGATGATGATGACTATTTTAATCAATGACAGCGTAAGAAATTTAGAGTCTTAAATCAACATAATGTGCTTATTTCTAAAATGTGCGAGAAAGCCAGGCGGGAACGTAAGTAATGGTTTGAAAGAAACATTTTTGGGTGGTAAAATCTAAATTCATGAATTGTTTTCTCACAGTGAAAAGCATTTATGGGAACATGTTGACGTGAATGCAGCTTTGCAGTGAGGCAGCCGGAAAAAAAAAAAAAAAGTTCCCTCAGAGAACTTCAATGGACGGCTTTCCCCTCAAATTAATTACGGCCGCACTTCAAACGCACCCTAAATGATATTGCCGTCGAGGGCCCGCCATTTTATTCCGTCAGATGGCATTCCTTCCGTGCTTTCGGGAACCAAAACAAAAGGAGCCACTCTTGACCTCGGCTAAACAAAACGTAACCCCGCCCCCCTCTCACCGGGACAATTAAATGGGGGGTGAAAACAGACCCTCCAATGTGTGTGCGCGTGACCCTCCTTCAGACACAATCACCGGCGCCCAGTTTAACCCCGCAGCACTTTCAGATTACACGTGAAAAGCCCGGAGTAATTACAGGAAATTCACATTCGCACATTTGTGAGCCGGGCGCATTATTGGCGAGGTAATTGCTTGGCGTGTGAAGTGAGTGGCCGAGTCGGGGAGGGGGTTAATGGTAGGCAAGCTGTAAAGCTACAACATTTAAAGAGTACTTTGCCAGCTTTGCCAGAGTTGAACATCTAAAAAGCATCTCATTAAAAGTGTGAGTCAGAAAGAGCGGAAGGAAACATTTTCATTTGTCTTACACTGTAAGACAAACCCGAGTATAAAAGAAATGGTTGTAGAATTAACATGGTGGAGAAAGCGTTTAAAAAAAGTTGCTGCAAATAGGCCAAATTTTGTCTGTAAATACAGTGAAAAAACGAAGAAGGAAAATGTTTTGGTAATTCGTAATAGTAATTTGTCAGAGGGAGCAAATAATGTTTTGAAATAAACATTTTCTGACAGAAATGAACATTAGCGCTATCGCTAGCACAGCAGGAAGTGTGTCAAGTAGCGATGTCACGATAAGGGCAATATCGTGATATTAAAACTGCCACAATATCGTCATCGTCATGTTCACAATAATTAAAAGGAACACATCTGATAAAAAAAAAAAGTCAGGTTGATTTCCATTTGTGCAGTTCTAGCACCCTCTAGTGGCTAGTTTATTAGTGCAATTTAATTTTCATTCGGGATGTTTTGGCCTTCTATGTTTAAAATCTACGCTAATTGTCAGATGAAGGGGAACCGAATTTGCTTGTGAAGCGATCAATGTGTGCTTGCATTACCAAGTAAGTGCCTCAATATTGTTATTAGCGATTATAGGTGGTTTATATGCATTGCTGTTATGTACAAAAGCACAATATTGTGCTTTTTTTTTTTACTATGAGCTCTCTTTTTTACAATATTGTGATCTTTTTTAAATATCGCCAACGCCACCAGATTCTCTCGGACTGATTGACATGATTAACGTGCATCGGAATCCAAAAATATTCCCACTGTTGCCATCAACTGGATTGTCGTAGCTGTCCATAGCAATCTCTTTACTTTCATTCAATTTTGTTATCGTCCCATCAGCAACTCGACAGGGGGAAGTACCCAAGTATGGCCTGTCAGAAAGGTCAACTTTTTTCTTTTTCCACCACGTTCATGCAATTGTCTCCATTTTACATTTCATAATTTGAGGTCGGGTTCTCTTTTGGAAGAATCGCCAATCACAATGAAACATGACGACAATGACGGATACGTTTAAGTGACTCATACAGAAATGTTATTCACCGTAATGTGACAATGAAGCAAGAAGGCTGCCTCACCGCACACCTTTCCAACAGCTTACGATTAAGTGGGAAAAAAAACCTTCCCGATAAGGCAACAATGTGTGCGAGCCAAGCAAGCTGCGAAACAAAGGCGATGTCGCTAATGAACGGACACGGTGGAATGCCAATTAAATTAATGAGATCATAGAAAGCCTCGCAGGTTTGGCCGAAATATGTGAAACCATTAAAGTCTGTGCGGCTCTCGGGAGGACTGAGGTAGACCAGCTTTTAATTGTTTGTCTTCAGATAAGCACGTTGTCCTTTTGGAAAAGTGAAGGGTGAATTGTGCTTTGGTGTGAATTGTTTGACAATGACTTTCTGTGCATTTCTTTTCTTAAACATATGGAAGAGAATACAGGAATAGACAACTAGCTGAGAGTCCAGTAGAAAAACTCAGCATTGAATTCATAAAATTTATAATATGATTGAATTTGTGCATAAAGAATTCACATGGTGTTCCACAGGGGTCAATTCTGGGTCCTCTACTGTTTTCTTCTATCTGCTGCCCCTGGGTTCCATCTTAAGAAAATTTGTTCAAAAGTGCTCTACAAATATAGAGTTGAGATGAGTAATGGCGGTTTAGTCAGTGTCCTAACTGCATGATTTGCAATTGTGATTTGCAATGCCAAGTTGAGCACAACTAACTTCCCAGCAACACTAAAGTAACACTTAACTCATTTGCTCCCAATAACGTGTAAATACGGGTTTTTTTTATGTTGTAAGTGTCCCAAAGACGTATTTAGACGTTTTTTTGTTTTGTTTTTTGTTTATGCTAGAACATACAGAAGGCTAGGATGCAGCCTCTCAACTGCAAAGAACGGTTGCAGAAATGGTAGTTATTACACAAACGGCCAGCAGGTGGCAGCAGAGCAAAGGAGATCAATCAGGGCCATCTAGAAAAAAAGCTCAATTACTTACAATTTTGAATAGATTCGTGAAAACTGAAGAAACTTAGCTCTCTTCTAATGCTAATTGCTGCAAAACGGAAATAGATAGAAATACACTTTTTTTCCCTGATGAAAGAAGAGACTTTAATCTTTCTTCCGGTAGGTTCCATGTTTTTATAGCAATAGAACACAATATTCTGTGGGCCTTGAAAAATCAGTCAGAATCCAGGAAAACAGCTGGGAGCGAACGGGATTGCCAAATGTGAAAATGGCGGCGAGTGAATGTTAATTAAGCCGCATAGAGATGGGGATACAAGAACAACACTTTCTGAATTCAAGGTGAAGAGAGACAGATTTAATAAACAAATGGGCTTTCATTTGTATAGCACTTCAGCAATGTTTCCTCATTTTACCTACTGATGACGCAACACCAGGAGCATCTGTGGGTTCACCATCTTGCTCAAGGACACTTCGACATAGTCACCATGGCCACGGATCGAACCCAGAAGCGCTACAATGGGAGATTACTACTCTACCACTGAGCCATGCCGCCCACAGATTAACATTCGTGTTCACGGCTGGTTCGCGTTGAAAGTGTTGACATGGTCGGATGGTTTCCAAAGCTCTAAATCTCGTCCGACCTGTCCCGCCCATTGATCAAGTCTCCACCGGTGGAGGGGTGGCTGCGAAATCACAGGACCGACATTTGAACACCGCTGAGCGTCCCTCTGATTGCCTATTTACCATTTCGCAGATTAAAAGCGGCCGGAAAACTGGCATAGGGCGCAATCAATGCAGCAGTCGTCACTGGCGTGTCCTTCCAGCCTCACAAACACAACACTTCAACAAGCGGCAGGCATGACCTCAGCACTACAATTGATTCTTTCAAACCTCCTCAAAAGAAATCCCCAATAATGAGTCTGTGAATTATTTTCACTTGAGAGACTTTCATTTTCATCATGTTTGTTGACTCTGTTATATCAACTCAACTGCATTCGCGGTCATAGATACAGTAAGTCTTCTATCGAGTGACGTAACGCCAATGTTGTCAGGTGACCTAATGAAGTTGTTAATTCCTTTGTCGAGTGACTTGTTTGTCAATGTGGCCCAGCCAAGGGCAAAGCGGTGTGTAGCATTAGCATTCTTGTCTTTCTTTTTTGGCATCCTCATGAATAAATCAGCCTGTTAAAATTGCCACATTTACATCTCATTTCACACGAGCGTAGCGCGGCAACGGGGACCGGCTCGACTCGGTTAAGCAAAGCGGACTCCTCCATTGTGGAGCGCGTTATCTGCGATATTCAGGTTTTTACAAAGCCTCACGCGACTCCAATCTGGAGTGCGCCGTTATCGCCGAAGAAAGAGCAACATCAAAAACATCATATTGCGTCCTCAAAGCCGCCACGATGAAAACAAAAATAGCCCGATAAAGGCGTCTCCCCGACAAGTCGGCGTAGAATAAACTTACCGAGTGCCTGATCACTAGATCTGGCAAAACGTGCGGCGAGGAAGGTTGTAGCGGGATGACGGTTGGGCATTGGGGGGGGGGGGGGGGGGGGGATGCACAATAGTGTCTGGCAGTTCCGCTAGGCCGCCCACTAATTGAGAAGTCGCTCAGGGGTTCAGCACAGGTCTCACAGCCCTGCCTAAACCATTCAAATAACGCCTGTAAGTGGGGCTGACACCAACCAATCAGCAATTTGCAATGCTGTTTTCCACAGTTGTGCGCCCGTCTCCCCGCTTTCACCCCCCCCGCGCCGTTTCAACAGCTGCAGCCGGCTACCGTCACTGCGGTTAGCACTCGTCTCGGTGTCTTCCTCTGCCCACACCCCTACTTCATCTCCATAAAGGCCTCATTAACCAGGGGTGACACACGAGGCCTCAGCACATCCACGCACGCACACACACCACTACGTCGACGCACATTACCACACTAATTGCCGGCAAACCGAACCGACTGACTCGCGGATCAGGTTCCACCGCTCCCGCACTTCCATAATGGGGCTCGACTCCTGCTCGCACACTTCCACTAACAATACGAGACTTCGAGGTCAGGTGACCTTCTTAATGTGGAACATCACCTCTGACATCGGCACGGATGTCAGAATGGACATACAAAAAAAAAGAAAAAAGATAAAGGTCTTCTTTTTCCATTTTTTCATCATTTACCGGTTTTTGCTAGCTACTTGATATTAGCCCTTAAAAAAAAAAAAAAAAAAAAAAAAAAAAAAAAAAATGTTTTTTTTCTCCATACACATTATACCAGGGGTGTCCAAACTTTTCCGTTTGAGGGCCACATACAGGAAATCAGAAGGACGCAAGGGCCACGTAATGTTATGAAGAGAAATTGTGTTTCGTCATAAAACAAAGTACTAATAATGTATTTGTGCTTTTGCATATCTAGAAAGAAAGTATAAAAACCAATTTATTCTTAAAAGTGACACCTATTTTTTTGACACCCTCCTTTCTGACTTTGACCATCTCTAAGCTTTATTTATTTATGTATTTATTTATTTTATTTATTTATTTTAACTATGTCAAATGCCAATTTTAGTATATGTCGTGGACCACTGAAAAATAGATGGCGGGCCGCAAATGGGCCCCGGGCAGTAGTTTGGACGCCGCTGCATTATACCATAATTATATTACAGCCCCCCCACCCTAAAAAAATAAATAAATAAAAAATAAAAAAATTGCAATAAATAAATAAGTACAAATTGCCTGATTTTTTGTTTTCTTGTTTTCTCTCAATTGTAAAGTTAAACACTTAAGGACAAAGTGTTACGTATCCCAAAAGCGTAGACACAAATAAGATTTTAACACTTTATTCGCATAACATCGAGAGGCGTAGAACAAACTTGACTCGACGAGAAACAACGAGAATGCATCATGAATCACGAGACGCCAATCCCCCTTGGGGCTGTGGAGATGCACCGAGGAACAGAGGTAATAATCTGACAATCACACACTTCTCAATTTGGCTTAAATAGACAGTGAGTTCATCGGATTGGCTTTGGCTAGACATGTGGGTAACAGGACTGACATGGAATCATCTGATTGGCTGTTGACCAAGTAAAGAGATTAAAGCTTCTTGACATCACATAGCGTTTTTTCCAGTTGAAACCAGATGATGGTTAGATCAGTTCAAAACAGACACTTGACCTCACGGTCATGACCCAAACATCACCCTGGCATGACCCAGTCATGACAGAAAGTATTGTCAAACAGTATACGTTCTGCCTGTAATTCATAACGGGACTGCTGCAAGCATTATTAATCAACTGATTAATCGTTTATCGCTATTTTATTGTGCCGAATAGCAGACTCGGCATCGGCCTAAAAAAAAAAAAAATCCATATTGTCCATATTGGTTGGGCCTTAGTTTTTACATGCTGAGCTGCACTGTAAGCGATGCATTACAATTAGACTAGTGGATTTATGTTTGCCAAATTATACGGTTTGGCTGTTGACATATAACACGGTCGTATCTGGGCAAGATCTAACTGAGGAAGGCTCTATCAAGAACATAGCCAGTGTGTGAATGGAGGGTCAGAAGAACCTGATCTGGTATCAACCCTTAAGAAAGCCGTCACAAATGCATACAATGAACATTCCATCTTTATAATTCCACCTGTTAGTGGGCGTAATGCCAAGCTCTCGTCTCTCTTCTTCTACGATGTAAGCCGCACATCTGCGTTTGCCATTCTCAGCAATGAAGCATCAGCAGCGCAGGTTCAACGGGGAGACATCTGGCACTTTCGATCGGACGGCGCGAGGGCACATTGCCGATGCTTCCAAAACACACAGCCGTGAAAAAAACACGAGAGCAGCGTATGCCAAAACTTGTGGCGATGGAGGCGGGAGGGAATGCTGCACCGCCGTGAGAGGTAAACAGCAAACCCGTTATCATCCTCTCGCACGCTCACCAAACAGACGGGGAAGCCAAATATGTGGTGGCGCTGCGTTGCCGGCAAGGCTTGAGGCCCGTGACTGCAGACGTGAGCTTAATTTACACCAAGCGGTACCGTTCAGTTTGCTATGGAATGGTTTGTAACTGTAAAATCTTTAGTTACAAGTGGTGGTAGCAAACTTCATAACAAGCAGAAGTTTAATCATAAGAGAATTACACGTGTATTTAAATGTCATCAATCCTTAACTTACTAATTTAAATAAGTCGGCTAGCATAACGTTATCACACAATGCAAAACAACATTGAACCTAGCATAAACGTTGCTTACATTTTATATATATATATGTTAGGGATAGACCGATTATCGACCGGGCTGATCATCGGCGCCGATATTTGGCATGTTGACAAATATCGGCATCGGCCTTTTTACGAATTTGAAGGGCGATAAAGCTGTTATATCACTGAGCGGTGAATGCTTGCGAACGTATCGAATTTTGTGTTTTCATCAGGATTTCTGAGATGTTCACAGACACTTTTTAGTTGTTGCAAAGACATTTCGAACATATTCAGACAAATTCTCACCATCTGCGAAGATCTTTTGAACCCTGACGAAAACACAAAATTAGATACATTTGTCACTGCTGACACTGGGAAGTCGCAACACTTTTTTTTTTCTTTTTTTTTAAATAGATTAAAAAGAAAAAGAATTTAAAAAAATAAATAATTTAGAAATTACGTTGAAATTTTGGAAAACTTTATTTACAGTAGAAAACAATAAAAAATATTTATTTATCCACTGCAAACACTGGGAAGTCCCAACACTTTTTAATTTATATAAAATAATAATTAAAAAAAAAAATAAATTTAGGAAAACTAGATTTACAGTATAAAACTATTTATTTATTTATTTGCTTAGTTTTGAATTTAGCTTAACACATGCAGATGACCCTGGATGCTCCCTACAATTTCTACAATTTCTGTTAAAGTTTTAATTAAACAAAGCTGTCGATTCTTTCTATGTTTAAAATTAAAAGAAAAGGTAATTTTATTTTCTTATTTTTTACGCTATTATTTTCTCTTTTCCTGCAAATGAATATCGGCCTCCTTGGCGACTAATAATCGGTACCGGCATCGGCCCTGAAAAAAACTTATCGGTCTATCACTAATATACACACACACACATATATATATATATATATATATATATATATATATATATATATATATATAAATAAACTAAATCGGCCAAAAAACTTTAAAATCAAGGAACCACTATACTTGTATGTACCTACAGTATATCCCAAAAATAATGAAAATGAAATCTCCAAGCAGTCATGAATGTCCAAAGAACATGCGGCGAAACAGTCAAAAAATGGGAACTTGATGAGACTTAAAACTCCACTTAATCTGTAAAGCCTTGCCCAAGAGGAAAGGGGATATTAATATATGCATGGAAATGACCTGCGGCACTGTCAGTAAAGAGGGGCCAGCAGAGGTCAAATAGCCGCCTAACTGCACTTGAGTTTAATTAAAAAGACAAAGGGGGGCATAATTTTGGAGTGGACAGCGAAGATTACTGTTCAATGAGAAGGGGAGCTGAGCTCCGGCTCTTTCAGCGGGCCCGCGTCCCCTTTTTCCCATAAGGCCTTGCGCCATCTCCTCATCCCTTTGATGTGAATATAGACCATTTATTAGGGCCATAAAGGTTAATCTGGAAGCAGAGAGGATGATATCACATGGTGGGCACGGGCGCAGGCATCGGAGGAAAGTTCAAATTCACTTATCAGGTAATCATCTTCCGCCGTGTTTAATGAAAAACCTTGAAAGAGCAAAGTGGGACGTGGCGGGCTTTGAGTGTTTAAAAACTTGATTTGCTCGAATGAATTTAACACAATGGGAGTCAATATTCATTACGGGGAGGTCTGCTCGGTCAGAGGGGGTTCGTGATTGGGACGGCCGCATGATTTACTATATTGCAAAGTAACACGAGATGATGGATGTGTTCAATTGCGCAAAGTAACTGACTCAATGAATTTTTCATTACCCTGGTTGATGTGTTTGGGACAGAGAATTAGATAAGGGCGCTGATGAAACAGAGCTGCGGCTGTGTATCAAAAGGCCCCGAGGGCGCCGCTTTTAGATTCGTTCATTTGGCACACTTCGGTCCAAATTTAAAACAACCCCTTCTATATAATCCGACTGTAATTACCACTGTTTGGCTGGAAGGCGTGCACAAACATAACTGGGGGGGGGGAATTATATTTAATAAAAGTATATTGCACTAAAGGGAACACGGTGGTTAGCCCGTCTACGGTCCAGTCAAATACTGTGTGGGTTTTCTCCTGATAACTCTGGCTTCATCCCACGCTCTGAAAACAATCATGTAGGGTTAATTGAGGACTGCTTTTTCCATAGATGTGAATGTGAGAGTGAACGGTTGTTTGGAAATATGCCCTACGATTGGCTGGCGACCAATCTAGAGGAAATGAGAGAGCGAAAAAAAAAGATGGATTCATGAATATTTACCGTATTTTCTGCACTATAAGGCGCACCTTCAATGAATTTTATTTTCAAACTTTTTCCATATATAAGGCGCTACAGTAGAGGCTGGGGTTACGTTACGCATCCATTAGATGGTGCTGCGCTAAAGGGAATGTGAACAAAACAGTCAGATAGGTCAGTCAAACTTTATTAATAGATTACAAACCAGCTTTCTGACAACTCCGTTCACTCCCAAAATGAATAAACAGCTGTTTTATTATTTTGTCTGAGGTAAAGTATTAGTATTAGATGGCGGGATCTTCTGCGCATGCGCGTCAACGATCGTGCAGGGTCACCGATAGCGTGTTGACAGCGAGACCTGTTGCGGCGCAATATTGATCCATATATAAGGCGCACTTGATTATAAGGCGCATGGTCAGCTTTTGAAAAAAAACGAAGGCTTTTAGGTGCGCCTTATAGTGCGGAAAATACGGTACACATACAGCTCTAGAAAAAAACAAAAACAAGGATGCCCCCCCCCCCGTAAGAGGAAAAAAAAAAATAAAAAATTAAGAGTATGTTCGAGCATATCTGCGTGCAAGTTCAAACACAATGAAATATTTTCAAACATACTCAAAGTACGTTCGAACATACTCGCAAATACGTTCAAACATAATAACAAATGTTCGAACAAACAAGTATGTTCGAGCATACTCAAAAATTGTCACGATGGGGGGGGACCCAAATGCAGGGGGCAACAAAAACAGGGCAAGGCAGGGATGCAAGTAAAAAAGGGGTTTAATTCACAAAAAGGCAAACAAGGTACTCTTGTGAAAATAACAAAATTAACAAGAGCCAAAAAAAAATGACTAAAGCAACAAAAACAGGAGGGGAAACAAGACATTGCATGGCAAACATGGGATAACAGGGACAGCAACAATGACTCAAACAGAAGTGAAAGAAAGCAGGGGAACTAAATACACATGGTAACGAGAAAACAGCAGACACCTGGGCAAGATACAAAGAGGCTGATTGGTCAACACACTGGGAAGGGAAGACACACTCAGGTGGACGTGGTTCGACATAACGGGACAAGGGAAGAGACAAGGGATACGTGACAAACAACCAAAAGAAAACAAAATCACACCCCCACAAAACCAAAACATGACAAAAATGCATTCTAACATACTCAAAAATATGTTCGGACATACTCACAAATACATTCAAACAATCACAAATATGTACGACCATTAGGGCTGCACAATATATCGAAAAAATATCGATATCACGATATTGGCCCTTGCAATATGCATATCGCAAAGGCATGCAATAAGTTTTATATGGAATTTTATGCTTTTTATATGAATTTGACCAGTCATATGCTAACTAAAATGTGCATCGCCATTCAATAGTTGAAAATTATCAAGACATAATTACAATTAATTAACTAAGATTACATCAAGGTTGCTTATTTTGTCACATGAAAAATGTTTTTCTTTCATTAGGTAATAAAAATGTAATTTCTTTAGGTACATGTTAAACATCGCAATAATATCAATATCGCTATGTTAAGCAAGTATATCGCATATGGCATGTTTTTCCAATATCGTGCAGTCCTAACGACCATACTCGCAAATATGTTCGAACATACTCCAAAATATGTCCTAACATCCTCAAAAATATGTTTGAACATACTCAAAAATACGTACTAACATACTCAAAAATATGTTCAAACAATCGCAAATATGTTTGAACAATCGCAAATATGTTCGCACAGACAAGTAAATTCAAACATACTCAATAATATTTTCTAACATACTCACAAATACGTTCAATCCCAAATATGTTCGAACATACTCAAAAATACGTTCAAACAATCACAAATATGTTCGAACATAATCGCAAATATGTTCGCACAGACAAGTACATTCAAACATATTCAAAAATATGTTCGAACATACTCGCAAATACGTTCATACGTACTTGAGAGCTAAATGCTACAAACATAGCATATTATCCCACAATGCCGCGGGGTATTGCACAGGCATGACTGAAAAAAAAAAGAAAAAAAGTGCAACATTGGGCAAACTCCCATTTCCAAAATGGCCACGCCCAGAAACAAGCAAACGTCATCTTATATGAAATACTTTGATTTAATGGAGATTTGGAATAAACGAAAATCTGAGGAGAATCACAATTTCGGTAAAAAGAAAGTACTCATTAACAAAACATTCCCATCTATTCTAAATCACAAAGATAAGACCAGATTTGACAAGTTTAATCACTGCCCTGCAAAATGCCAAAAAATGGAGACGTAATCTGTTTCACACGACCCCTGATACTCATGTTTGTCCTTTTTTACTTAAATACTTTACTTAATATTCATCAGGTACGACCGATGCCTCGAGGTTGTATCGGCGTCATTAAAAGGCCGCGATAGATGCGGCGAGACGGCGAGTGGGAACATGGCAACCTGAAGAGAGAAAAAAAAAAAAAAAAAAAAAGGAAAAACCTTGGAGAATTACATAAGTCTACCAAGAATACGTGACGGTGGGAAATCAATAGAGCAACAATAACAACACATAAAGGCGCAGGCGGCACAAGCGGACCATTACAGTAAACACCGTGTTCGGCTAGAGTGAGCTGTCTATTCACCGGTGAGTAATCATCTCACTGTCGAATACGCAACTGGAGGATCAGAAGGGAAAATTGGAGCCGACCAACTTCAGTCTACAACAAAGTTAGTGTTTATCACGTGGATGCGTTCGTCGCTGTCGGACTAAACGGACCACCACCACCGCGAAGCAGTGTGAATGAAGTTACTCTCCACAACTGTAGGGGGAGCCCTGTGCCTAGTATTCTATTTAACGCTACAGGTGAAATTTGACACTTTTTTTTTTTTTTTTTTTTCCACTGGCTTTGTCCAAATGTCCACCCTTGTCCCCTACCCGAACCCCTCATTCACGACATAGCAACTCACGATATAGTAGCGATGTAACGATATCCAAACGATATGAAGGTCACCATACGATAATTATCACGATATTGTGGGGGGTGCTGGCGATATTTAAAAAAGATCACAATATGGTATAAAAAAAAGAGCTTATACTTAAAAAAAAAAAAAAAAGCGCAATATTGTGCTTTTGTACGTAACAGCAATGCATATAAACCACCTACAATCTCTAATAACAATATTGAGACACTTACTTGCTAATGCAAGCACACATTGATCGCTTCACAAGCAAATTAGGTTCCCCCTCATCTGACAATTAGCATAATTTTAAACATAGAAGGCCAAAACATCCCTCATGAAAATTAAATTGCACTAAAAAAATAGCCACTAGAGGGTGCTAGAATTGCACAAATGGAAATCAACCTGATTTTTTTTTAAAAAGATGTGTTCCTTTTAAATATTGTGAACATGACGACGACGATATTGTGGCAGTTTTAATATCACGATATCACGATATTGTGACATCCCGACTATATAGTGGCTTAATATGTGGTGCCCTCATTCTGTTTGGCGATTCGGACAGCCAGCTCACTACATTCACCCCCTAACCCTAACCCTAACCCTAACCCCCCCCCCCCCCCCTCTCCAACTATTTATTGTGAATGAAAATGTTTTCAAACTGTACTTTAGTTCCTTTGTTGTAAATATTTTAACCAATATCTTAAAATTGAAATAACATTGTGTAATAAGCTACCGTATTTTCCGCACTATAAGGCGCACCTTCAATGAATGACATATTTTAAAACGTTTTTCCATATATGAGGCGCACTGCATTATAAGGTGGATAGAGTAGAAGCTACTGCAGTGGCTGGGGTTGCATTAAGCGTACAATTTTGTACAAAATTGTGTTCAATTGCTATAAAAGCATGGAACCGATCAAATGAAAGATTAAAGTCTCTTCTTTCATCAGGAAAAAAAGGATGTTTCTACCTGTTTCCGTTTTGCAGCAGTTAGCATTAGAAGAGAGCTAAGTTTCATCAGTTTTCACAAATCTATTTACAATTCAAAGTAATTTAGCTTTTTTTCTAGATGGCCCTGGTTGATCTCATATGCTCTGCTGCCACCTGCTGGCCGTTTGTGTAATAACTACCATTTCTGCAACCGTTCTATGCAGTTGAGAGGCTGCATCAAAGCCTTCTGTATGCTCTAGCATAAAAAAACAAAAAACAACAACAACGTATAAATACGTCTTTGGGACACTTAAAACATAAAAAAACGGATTTACACGTTATTGGGAGCAAATGAGTTATAAGGCGCACTGTCGGTTTTTGAGAAAATGAAAGGCTTTTAGGTGCGCCTTATAATGCAGAAAATGCGGTACAAGTTGTTTTGATGTTTCACTTGTTTGACTGTGACGCGTTTTTTTGGAAAAAAAAAAAAAAAGTACATTGAGTCAGCCGTTCATGTTGATTCAGTGGCTAATTTCAAAAATGAGTGCGGAGCCTATCCCAGCTGACTTCAGGCAGACTGCTCCTTGGACTGCTGCCAATCAATCACAAGGCACACATGAGCAACTATTTCAGGCATTTACGACCTCAATGGAGCATTTTAACAAAACAGAATTTTGTCACATTCCGAGCTATCGTGACTTCCTCGTGTCAATGTAGAACATTGTGGTAAGGTCGGCTTCTCTTCACGGCATT
This sequence comes from Festucalex cinctus, assembly GCF_051991245.1. Classification (NCBI taxonomy): domain Eukaryota; kingdom Metazoa; phylum Chordata; class Actinopteri; order Syngnathiformes; family Syngnathidae; genus Festucalex; species Festucalex cinctus. The sequence goes on from NC_135426.1 coordinate 21,776,814, forward strand.
ATTTGGATAAACTATACGTGACTTTTTTCCCTTTGACAATCTTTTAAGATGGCTCCTCTCACTTCAACAGCCCACACTTGCCAGATTCTCCTCTCAACATGCGTGGGAGGAATCACGCAGCAGCGTCTTGGGTGCCTTCAAATCCCCAACACAAACAGGGGAGCACTTTTAGGCCTTTTTACACTCAAGACGTTATTACGTAAAAAACTAAAAGCTGTAATTGTCATTTGACTGCATTCTGTCCTTAATCTTAACACGCAGCAATCAGAAAACCTTGATTGACCTTACAAAATGCTGCAGGAACTCCCATAAAACTCGTTATATCACATCGCAACAACGGACGTCCATTACTGATAATATCTTTCACATTTGTGAGCCGTGACCCGAAAATTCTTATTTAATCCAACCGGAAAAAAAAAGAATCGGGGCCGTCAGCGCGGAAGCAGCGATTCCCATTATACTATTTACAGTTCGGCCATGCTTTCACAACCTTAATTATTTCCAGTGTAATCTCAAAGAGACGAGCTAATTATGCGGCGCCGCTAAAATGGTTATAAACCCTCATGAATTGCGCTAACAAGAGATATCCCATAATGTGTCTGTGATTAGCATTGCTCTCATTTTTAAGCGCGGCGCTTCCACTGGCTCGCCTCACAATTTGAATGCTGCCATCAGACGGGGAGGCTAGCGTGGCGTGACCACGGGGGGGGAACAAAAAAAACAAAAAAACTAGAAAAACAAACAAAAAAACAAGAACTTGGCAATCATTATCAAGATGATAGCAAACAAAAACTAATGAAATAACTGAAGATGAAAAAATATTTTCATCAACAAAATAAAGAAAACTGTTTTTTAAATAAATATGCAAATAATAGATAAATAAATAAATAAATAAATAAATAAATAAATGTTAAAATAAATATACAAATAATAAATAAATAAATAAATAAATATACAAATATAAATAAATAAATAAATACATTTTAAAATAAATATACAAATAATAAATACATAAATAAATATACAAATAATAAATACATAAATAAATAAATACATTTTAAAATAAATATACAAATAATAAATATATAAATAAATATACAAATAATAAATAAATAAATAAATAAATAAATAAATAAATAAATAAATAAATAAATAACAAAAGCTACCTGAAACTTCAGCTTCTGTTTGTGTAAAAAAAAAAAAGAAAAAAAAAAAAAGTTCGGGTTAGGGTTAGGGTTACCTATCGAATCGTGACCTATGAATCGTGATACGAATCGAATCGTCAGGTACCAGGCAATTCACACCCCTAGAATATACGTATTCGTTCTTCTGAAAAATGAAACGAAACGTGTTGGACTGCATTGGACTTGTTTAGTAACAACGCAGAAGTACAACAGAAATGGGGGAAGAAAAAAAAAGGCTTGGGAAAGTTTCCGGAAAGGTTTGCTTAAAAAGCACCAGGTGGTGACATCTTCATTTTTCACAGCCCAAAAGTGAGCCTGCGCGCTTCTCCTCGCGCTCCCCTATGCATTATTCTTGCTTTAAGCAGCGAGTCTCCTCAGGGGGACTGGGGGGGTGGGGGGGTGGTATTGTTTTACAACACACCCAGCTGCGGCCTACTTGCCTGGCCTGGGGTTCTTTTTCAAGGAGTTGTCTTCGGTGACCCCTCTCTCTGGCAGTTATTAATAATAACACGTGCCGGGGAATAGTTCACCTTGTAGCGCTCTGAGGCCGCTGCGTGTATGTCTAGCTTCATACAGGGTGGGGGGGTCCCCCGGGGGGGGGGGGGGGGGGGTGGCGGGGGGGGGGGGGCGGAGAAAGAACGGGAGGCGGGAGGGGCTCGAAAGGTAAAGCAAGCCAAGCTGAGATGCAGACAAAAGACATCAAACAAAGTTCCCCCCCACCACCTTGCATGTAATTAGAATCAGGTATCATCTCCAGCCCTGCGAAGGCGATGGAGAGTCTTGATTAGCGGCATCAAAGGAGGCCAAGAGGGCCGAGACTCGCGACGGAGGGCTATGCGTGCGTGCCGAACGGGAGGGGTGAAGAAGAAAAAAAAAAAAAAAAAAAAGATGAAGGCTAAAGATGCTGGAGTGCCGAGGCTGACAGACCGAGTGCCGCATTCTCCACCTCCGAGTCCCCATTAAAAGCTCGAGCAGGCGAAGCCTTTTGTGCATGCTGAGTGCTCCATTGTAATAACAAGCAGCCCAGATAGGATTCAATCTGGAGCCTCACTGAAGCTTTCCTGACAAAATTCTGCCGCTAAAGTGTTCAAAGCGCTCGACAAATGAACGCTCCCTTTTCTTTCCCAGTGCAAAGAAATAGTTTAAGTTTCCCAGGAAGGACATTGTCGTCTGTCTTTTTTTTTTTTCTTTTTTTTCCTTTTCCCCCCAGCAGGAATTTGCGCAGCTTGACATCCTAATTGATTACGCGGAAGTCAAACTGCAGCTGGTTTTATCTAAATATGGACGCGGTGTAGTAATACGGGTGGCATTCGCGGGCACAGCGGGCACCGCGACCTTTCGCGGAGCCACATTCGTCAAGACACAGATGCTACCTCGCGAAACAAAAAAAAGGGCAAAATGAATATGAGAGTGAGCGTATGGATGCATACGGAAGGAGGGAAAAATCTTGACCGAGCAAGTCGCCAGTCAAAAACAGCATGTCAGAAAACGTTTCCGCGTATCAAACGAGATGCAGCCGGCCGCCACCGATACTCTAAACACAGCATACAGTGTTTTATAATAATACTTCGCAATATTTAACATGTGCATATTTTTGGCGACAAAGTGAAGCGTGGAGAGTCTCTGTCGTGAATGCAGCCTCTGAAACATCCACAATCTCTCGTTCATTCTTCTTGTATTATTAGTTTGTGAAACAAAACGAATAAGACTGTGTTGGAACAAATTTGCACACTTAAAATATGAAATGGAAATTTGAACATCAAACCACTTCCTAGTGCATTTTTCAAGGTTCAACTACATTTATTGTGATCTTTTGTCAGGGGGAATGAAACGTATTGTGCACCTTGCATTCAACAGGTTAAAATATGGCAAAATATGAGATATGGTGCAAAAAAAAAAAAAAAAGTCTACACACTCATGTTCATATGTTTTTGTGATCTAAAAAACTGAGACCCAGATAAATCTTTTTTTTTTCTTTTTTTTTTAATTCCACCATTAATTTAACCTATATGATGTACAGCTCCGTTGAGGGAAAACAAAAGTTGAGAGGAAGAGCAAAATAAACAGCTGAGATAATGTGGTTGCACAAGTGTGCACACCCTCATAACTAGCCACACCCATTGAAGCTTATGTAAAATGAGCATCAGCACGCGCCTGCCAACATTTAAAGTAGGGATGGGCGGGTACCGATACCGGCCGATACCAGTCTTTTTTCAAGTACTCGAGTACTCGTGACGGCAACGAGTACAAGCGCGGGGGGGGGGGGGGGGGGTAGACGTTCAGTAAGTCCTCCTTGCCTGTAGCTGGCGCTACCCTGCAGCAGTTTAACATCATGGCAAATCATGAGGATCACTTCCTGTTTTGACAACAATGAACCCACCAAAACTTCACAAGGTTTGGAAATACTTCAAAATTGTGAATCCTAAACTAAAAGGGCATTTTTGTGTTTTATTTTGAGCGTTAACACTATTGAAGAGTGACTGTGCTGTTTTTTTGTCAAAATTAAAGTAAATATTTTTGTTTAAAAATATTTTTTTGTGATTTTTTTTATATTTATCAAAATGTACTACTGCTATGGGCACTTGGTATCGGTGTCGGTGAGTACTGAGGGTCTGAGTACCGGTATCGGTCTGAAAAAAAGTGGTATTGAACATCCGTAATTTAAAGTGCAATAGTTTGGTTGTTCTAGTAGGCTTATCATTGTGGTTTTTTTTTCCCTGAGTAAAAGCCCTAAAGCTTTGTGTTAAGTATTTGAAATTGTTCTTAATTCTTAAGGCCTCTGTTTCAGTTCAAGTTCAACTTGGTTCATCAAACATAACAAAATTCCCAACAAGAAAATTGCCACAAAACTGTCGAAAACGAAAGAATGTCAGGAAAAGCCTACTAGAACATCGGAACTTTATTTGAGGCTAGTCAGTTACTCGATGGCTGACTCCCATTCAACATGGAAGTGGTGAACGGGTGTGTAGACTTTTCATATCCATCTGTGGAAGGATCTTTGACGACAAAAGCGAGCGACACAAATTCAAAATTGCGCTCGGAAAACGGCGCTTGTGAGTAATCAGGCGCCGCAGCCGACGGAATATCCCTTTTCTTATTAAAGCGATGACACATGTTCACCAGCGGGAATGTATCTAAATGAGATTTCCGAGGAGAATAGATGGCTTTGAGACAGGCTAAGCTTTTTTTTTTTTTCTCTCTTCGCTGCCTGTCACTATGCGGCGATAAAGGTTGACGTGATGTCACAGTCACGCCTGACGCCGACATACAAATGTGTAATAAGCTTGATGTGAGATATAAAAAAAAAAAAAAAGAAGCTATTTTGTACTCATTTTTTGGGGGGGCGTTTTGATTCTGAAGAAGAAGCGTAAAAAAAACCAAAAAAAAAACAACTTTAAACCATGCTCTACATTTGGTTATCGCTCAGCTTTGTAAAAAACTGAATAAATCCAGCTGTGTTGACTGATGTGCGCTTTTGCTTGCGTTCACAATCTTAGTAAAACCACTGTAGAGGAAAATTGGAAGTTGAGGGGGGAAAAAAAAAAATGAATGAATACATAGATAAATAAATAAAGCCTTCTCCCGGTGCCGCCTTTAAAATGGACGCTCGGAATTTACGGTTTTCCATTAACTGATGCCCAACAGCTTTTTTTTTTTTTTTTTTTTTTTTTTCCATGCGGCCCAGCCCTCCTGGCCTTGTTGCGTTAGCTCTTAGCGTCGAAAATAGCGCATCAGCATAAACAAAGTGGCGCTATTACCTGGAATCACCGACGGGAAAAGCCTGCGAAAAAAGGGGGCTCGTTTATGGATACGTTATTCATAGGGAGCAAAGTACAAATCAAGCTGGAGGAGATAATACCCGTAATTTTCTTTGCATTCCTCGCTGTGCATCATATTCAATCGCGCCGGGGGACTGCTGAAGCCTTAAGTATTATTCCCACTGTTTCTTTCTTTTCATTTGAGGGGGATTATTACTCCTCTGCCGATTTTTAGACCCCTGCAGAATTCTATTAACCCTTGTTATGTCAGGCTTAATAACATACCAACCCGCTAAACAGAACAGGAGCACCCGTGTCATGATATAAAAATGGACAGATTCTGACATTGTGATTCCCCCCCCCCCGCCGCCGTCGCGTCTAACCCCGGGCTGACACAAGCGAGATAAACACGAGTCCAAATAATATACAGAAAGCGCTTTTTTTTTTTTTTTTTTTACGAGAGCGAGCGCGTTTGCGCGGTTGCGGGGGTCATGAATCTGTCGCAAGTCCTGATAACGTAAATCATTCCATTTTAAGGCAAGGTGAGGCCGAGTCAATGGAATGTCCTCGCAAAGTGATGGAAAGTGTAAAATTGCAGCGTTCTTGTAATATCGCCCGCATTGATTGGCCCGGTGACGGAGCCTGACTTTTTTTTTCCGTGCGGATGGGGAGCGCTGCCGTTTGCTGGATTTGCCGCTCATTCGCCAGCCGCGTCGTGTTTTGGGGAGACGTCGCGGCATGTCGTGACGGTGAACGCGGAATCAATTCAGTCACCTTGAAGATGAAAGAATAACATGTTGGAATCGGCCGCATACCTCGGGAAAATGCGCACGATTGGGAAAGGACAGAAATTTTAAGTCGGTAGCTGAAAACGTGAAATGACAGAACTATGTACCGTATTTTCCGCACTATAAGGCGCACTGCATTATAAGGCGCACCTTCAATGAATGACATATTTTTAAACTTTTTCCATATATAAGGCGCGGCAGTAGAGGCTGGGGTTACGTTATGCATCCATTAGATGGTGCTGCGCTAAAGGGAATGTCAACAAAACAGTCAGATAGGTCAGTCAAACTTTATTAATAGATTACAAACCACATTTCTGACAACTCCGTTCACTCCCAAAATGAATAAACAGCTGTTTTATTATTTTCTCTGAGGTAAAGTATTAGTATTAGCTAGCGATCCAAGATGGCGGGATCTTCTGCGCATGCGCGTCAACGATCGTGTATTGTCACAGACAGCGTCTTGACAGCGAGACCTGTTGCGGCTCAATATTGATCCATATATAAGGCGCATGGTCAGCTTTTGAGAAATTTGAAGGCTTTTAGGTGCGCCTTATAGTGCGGAAAATACGGTAGTTGTGAATTGCGGAGAAGTTACCTACAGTATTTTTCGGATTATAAATCTCATTTTTTTTCATAGTTTGCGAGGGTGCGACTTATACTCTGGTGAGACTTTTGTGTGAAATTATTAACACATTTCTATATCATTTCACATGTTATTTTCACACTAAACCCCAAGAGGGCGCTCTAGGCCTGTGTTGATAATTTCAACATTGCCAGTAGAAGAGGAAGCGGCGCGTCATCTACCTCCCGAGTTGGGGGAGTTGTTTAAAAGTGACACCGAGGATGAAGATTTCATTGGATTTTGTGATTTGAAGTGAAACTGATAGTTTGGTAAAATTGTTAGCATGTTCTTTATGATAGTTATATGAATAACCTGTAGTGATGGGAACATAATTCACTCACGAAGGGAGAGTTCTGGGTGGGAAGGTTTTGTTATGTGGAAAAGGGGAGTTAGCCTGTTAGCTTCTAGCTCAGTGGGGAGTTGCTGTTAAAACCTCAGAAGCTGATGTCAATAAAACCTCCGTGCTTCAACACTCCGCCTCCGACTCCCGTCACTGACTCCAAGCTCATTATATGAAACACGGCACAACAACAACTATTTAAGTTAGCTCACAAAACTAGCTGGCTAGCTAACTTAACCGCGGGGGGGGGATGTTTTCACAGTTTTGAAACCGCAAAATTTGGTTGGTGTTGGTAACATCACTCTTATCTGTTGTGAAGACATTCTTTCTCACTTTTCAGGGACTTTTATGCTAAAGTATTCAACTTAAACGTTAACTACGAATTGAACCGTGTTTACTAAACGTCAAGTATCATGTTAGCCGCAACATGGAATAATTTCTTAGTGTTAGTTGACCATTTAAGACAAAAGATTGGACCGATGTTTTTCTTTTGTGCAATTGGATTCCAGTTTTAAAGAGGAAGGAATTAGCCAGTGGCTAATGTAGCAGCCATGCTAATTTCTTTGGGGTTTGCTTGTCGTTTACAAGCTTCTTGTTGCTTTGAGCTATGCCAACAACATAACACAATATCTCACTGTGTGACTAAGACTTACTTAAAATCATACAGGCTACAGTATCAAAATTATAGTTAGCTGCTAGAGCTAAAATTGTTTTCTACTTAGACGGACCAAACCATGACAACTGGGTTGGGTAAAAAATGTAACTAAAAATTCACCTCAACAAGGGAAGACATGATGAGACAAATTTTAGACCGACTACAACCACATTATTGAAGTAATAAACTGAAAATGAGCAACTCACACATTCCATTCCCGTTTAAACGCAACGTGTTTGAGAGCACAAGACGGTGTTGAACAAAAAAAAAAAGTACAAGTATTTGTTTGAGAAAAACATTGGCCAAACACGAAGAAGGCAGCGTTAAAAATGTGTTTCTCGTCTTTCGGCATACGAACTAACCTCTCAAATTGAAGCAAGATTGATTTGAGTGGAAAACGGCGGATTGTTTTGTTGAACGCGTCCCTTACCGTAGGTAGTCTCTCCGGCAGAGGATGAGGTTGGCTTTGGTGTAGAGCGTGGAGCCCACCTCGCCCAGCCTGCAGTCGCAGCAGGCGCACTTGAGGCAGTCTTCGTGCCAGTACTTATCGAGGGCCTTCAGCAGGTAGCGGTCCTTGATCTTCCGGTTGCAGCCGGCACAGCCCTTTGGCTTCGTGTCCGGCTGGACGGAAAGCATTTGTATACCTGCGACAAGGTGAGACGCAAAAGCAAAAGTTACATGCAAACTCAAATCAAGGACGTGTGCGTATATTTTCTTGGGAAGGTATATTATATTATATTATATTTTATTACATTATATTATATAATAATATAATATAATATAAAATAATATAATAAAATATATTATATTATATAATAATATAATTATTATATCATATTTTATATTATATTATATTATATTGTATTATATTATATTATATTATCACTCTTATGTGAAAAACACTTCATTTTTTGTAACGTTTTTGGGAATAAGCTGAACGCAGACATCCCAAAAACGTAAAAAAAAATAAATAAAAAAACAAACCTAAAAATGCACATGAGATTTTTTTACGTAGCAGCGACGATATATAATATAATATAATATAATATAATATAATATAATATAATATAATATTAGGATGTGTGAAATGCGTAGTACCTGGCGATTCGATCTGTATCACAATTCGATTCGGTACCGATTAATACTATGTCACAAAGTCGATTATTGAGTTGTTTTTTGTTTTTTTGTTTTTTTTACTCAAATTTAATATTCCA